>NC_141874.1:121751438-121902953 GCF_056163025.1 Triticum urartu | reverse complement strand
ATACTTATGGCTATTCTCTCTTATTTTACAAGGTTTACATAAAGAGGGAGAATGCAGGCAGCGGGAATTCTGGGCTGGAAAAGGAGCAAATATTAGAGGCCTATTCTGCGCAACTCCAAAAGTCCTGAAACTTCACGGGACATCTTAAAAGAAATAAAGAAAAATCCTTGCCAAAGATGAAGGCCGGGGGGCCCACACCCTTCTCACGACGGTGGGGGCGCCCCCCCCCCCTAGGGCGCGCCCCCCTACCTCGTGGGCCCCTTAGTGGCTCTCCGATGCACATCTTCTCCTATATGAGGTCTTTCGATGAGAAAAAAATAGAAAGGAACTTTTCAGGACGAGACTCCGCCGCCACGAGGCGGAACCTTGGCGGATCCGATCTAGAGCTCCGACAGAGCTGTTCTGCCGGGGATACTTCCCTCCCGGAGGGGGAAATCATCACCATCGTCATCACCAACGCTCCTCTCATCGGGAGAGGGCAATCTCCATCAACATCTTCACCAGCACCATCTCATCTCCAAACCCTAGTTCATCTCTTGTATCCAATTCTGGTCTCAAAGTCCGGGATTAGTGCTAGTAGGTTGCTAGCAGTGTTGATAACTCCTTGTAGTTGATGCTAGTTGGTTTATTTGGTGGAAGATCATATGTTCAGATCCTATATGCATATTATTACCCCTCTGATTATGAACATGAATATTCTTTGTGAGTAATTACGTTCGTTCCTAAGGACAAGGGAGAAGTCTTGCTATGAGTAGTCATGTGAATTTGGTATTCGTTTGATATTTTGATAAGATGTATGTTGTCTAGCCTCTAGTGGTGTTATGTGAACGTCGACTACATAACACTTCACCATTATTTGGGCCTAGAGGAAGGCATTGGGAAGTAATAAGTAGATGATGGGTTGCTAGAGTGACAGAAGCTTAAACCCTAGTTTATGCGTTGCTTCGTAAGGGGCTGATTTGGATCCATATGTTTCATGCTATGGTTAGGTTTACCTTAATACTTTTGTTGTAGTTGCGGATGCTTGCAATAGAGGTTAATCATAAGTGGGATGCTTGTTCAAGTAAGAATAGCACCCAAGCACCGGTCCACCCACATATCAAATTATCAAAGTATCGAACGCGAATCATATGAACGTGATGAAAACTAGCTTGACAATATTCCCATGTGTCCTCGGGAGCGCTTTTTCCTATTATAAGATTTTGTTCCGGCTTGTCCTTTGCTACAAAGGGATTGGGCCATCTTGCTGCACTTTCTTTACTTTTGTTACTTGTTGCTCGTTACAATTTATCATATCACAAAACTATCTGTTACCACTTATTTCAGTACTTGCAACCGTCTGAGGTCGGGTTGCTACAAGATGGTATCAGTGCACATGTTGACTGTAAGATGTGACCCCTAGAAACTGGCAAGCCTAGAGGAAAGATTTTCTCTACAACTTTCTTTTCAAAAAAATATTTTTACCTCTCTTATCTTCCGAGCTTTATGAAAATATTCCCTTTTAGTGAGACTATACCCCTTTCCCCATTTGACCACACGAACATTCGACTGATGAGACCACTCCAAGAAGTACAAGATATCGGACAGCTAAGACCACTTCGGAATGAAGAGGATTTTTACCATGCATTATAATAATGGAAACTACAACAGTTGAAGACTCAGAAGGCTCTGAGAATTTGAAGGCTCTGAAGAATTCCCAGATTGATATGACCTAGGAAGGCTACCCTTATGGAACTTGTCAGACTAATGAAGTTGTCAATACCCGAGATCAAGGTGTGTCGGAGAAAGCCCGGAACATGGAACGTTAAAACTCAAAAGTTTTGTCAAGAAAACACTAAGGCGGGAGATATCAACTATGGAATGATAGCTCATGGAAGAGACATGGGCATAGACACGGCTATTCATGATGTTATCGCCCGCTTATGCTAGTGTCACCATGCTGAGTTGAGCTTACATTTCTTCAGAAGCATTGGATGACAAAAGGGCTAATGGAGCACCTATCAGCCAAAGATGAAGTTTTAACCTTAGCCAGTGTATCACCAGGATCTAGAGTATTACATCAAGAAGTTTAGGGTGGACCTTTAGGAAGTTGTATTTGACAAGGAAGTATTTCGTGAAGAACTCAGGACCCAGAAGCTGAAAGTAGCCAAGCTGGAGGAGCAAAACCTCGAGATACGGGAGATTCGATATGAACTAAAGGGCAGTAGGACTGTGGTTCATACAAAGGATGTTGAAATCCAGAAGTTTGGAACACAACTCCAAAAATATTAAAGGACGTCATGGGAGACTTCGCGTCAACAGAGATGACCTGGCAGAAGAACTTAAGAAGGACAAGCCCGATCGGAAGAAGCCATCGGAGACATGAACAAGACTTGAAGAGTTTGGCGATGTTGACCTTTAGAAGACCAAACACATGTTATATACCTACGTTAGATGCGGCGTTTGTGAGCTGTCCTTTGTGTGATGTTTTTCGATAGCCCCACAAAATAAAAATCTGTCTTTTCAAAACTATTGTTTGTATTGTGTGTATCCCTCTCTATCTCTCTTATCCCACCGCAAAACCCATGTACCCAATAGAGGATGAATGGAGATGAACTCACATTCCCGAGACCAATAAGTCAATTGGAGACAGACCAATGGATTCAGAACATGGAAGATCACATGAAGAATAACCCTATAGTCGGGAAGGATATGACCCAACATTCTCTTCACTGCTTTGAAAGAGGTGCTGCTACTTGGTGGAGGATGTACCAAACCATCAATGGATGGCAAGGAGTAACCACTTGGAAAGAATTTAAGTTGACTTTGCTAAAGTCTCGGCTTGTGTCCCAGGAATTGAAGCCTTATGGATATGATATGAGAAAACCTTGTGCATGCAAGATCTGTGGAGAAATAGGACACACCCATAAAGAACACAAGGATGAATTCCCTAACTGTGAAGGAAGTCACACAGCTGAAGAATACCCAACTAGGCAGATCACTTGTTTCTTGTGTGAAGGGACTACCCACTACCCTGCGCAGTGTCACATTTACCCCGTGGTACAAAGAACCATCCAGCAAAAGAAAGAAGCAATGAAAGGAGCCCTCACAGAAATTTTAGAAGAACCGGTGATAAAGGAAGATGTCGAGGACACACATAAAGGAAACATAATTAAAGCATGCACCAAGTCATGCTATTCATGTGGAGAAGAAGGACACATCTCCCAAAATTGTCTGAATGGGGACCTAGTATAATTCCAGACAGAGGAAGTAGAGTATGACCCACAAGAAATAGAAGCTGATGCGTCTCCATCGTATCTACTTTTCCAAACACTTTTGCCCTTGTTTTGGACTCTAAGTTGCATGATTTGAATAGAACTAACTCGGACTGACGCTGTTTTCAGCAAAATTACCATGGTGTTATTTATGTTCAGAAACAAAAGTTCTCGGAATGACTTGAAACTTCACGGAACATCTTTTCGGAAATAATAAAAAATCCTCGAAAATGATGAAGACCAGGGGGGCCCACACCCTAGTCACGAGGGTGGGGGCGCGCCCCCTACCTCGTGGGCCCCCTGGAGCTCCTCCGACCTCAGCTCCAACTCTATATATTTGCTTTCGGGGAGAAAAAAATAAACAAGAAGGATTAATCGCGTTTTACGATACGGAGCCGCCGCCAAGCCCTAAAACCTCTCGGGAGGGATGACCTGGAGTCCGTTCGGGGCTCCAGAGAGGGGAATCCGTCGCCATCGTCATCATCAACCTTCCTCCATCACCAATTTCATGATTCTCACCGCCGTGCGTGAGTAATTCCATCGTAGGCTTGCTGGACGGTGATGGGTTCGATGAGATTTATCATGTAATCGAGTTAGTTTTGTTAGGGTTTGATCCCTAGTATCCACTATGTTCTGAGATTGATGTTGCTATGACTTTGCTATGCTTAATGCTTGTCACTAGGGCCCGAGTGCCATGATTTCAGATCTGAACCTATTATGTTTATTATTGCTCGCTAGTTGATTATGACATTGATATGAGTAAACATGAGACCTATGCGTTATTGGGAATATGGTTAGTTCATAATCTTTGCTGAAAACTTGAATGCTGGCTTTACATATTTATAACAACAAGAGCAAACAGAGTTTGTAAAAGTTTTTTCTTTATCAATTTCAGTTTATCAACTGAACTGCTTGAGGACAAGCAAAGGCTTAAGCTTGGGGGAGTTGATACGTCTCCGTCGTATCTACTTTTCCAAACACTTTTGCCCTTGTTTTGGACTCTAACTTGCATGATTTGAATAGAACTAACCCGGACGGACGCTGTTTTCAGCAGAATTACCATGGTGTTATTTATGTGCAGAAACAAAAGTTCTCGGAATGACCTGAAACTTCACGGAACATCTTCTCGGATAAAATAAAAAATCCTTGCAAAAGATTGATGTCTACTACACAACCTTCTTCTTGTAGACGTTTTTGGGCCTCCAAGTGCAGAGGTTTGTAGGAAAGTAGCAAATTTCCCTCAAGTGGATGACCTAAGTTTTATCAATCCGTAGGAGGCGTAGGATGAAGATGGTCTCTCTCAAGCAACCCTGTAACCAAATAACAAAGAGCCTCTTGTGTCCCCAACACACCCAATACAATGGTAAATTATATAGGTGCACTAGTTCGGCGAAGAGATGGTGATACAAGTGGTATATGGATAGTAGATATAGGTGTTTGTAATCTGAAAATATAAAAACAGCAAGGTAACTAATGATAAAAGTGAGCGTAAACGGTATTGCAATGATAGGAAACAAGGCCTAGGGTTCATACTTCCACTAGTGCAAGTTCTCTCAACAATAATAACATAATTGGATCACATAACTATCCCTCAACATGCAACAAAGAGTCACTCCAAAGCCACTAATAGTGGAGAACAAACGAACAGATTATGGTAGCATACGAAACCACCTCAAAGTTATTTCTTTCCAATCAATCCGTTGGGCTATTCCTATAAGTGTCACAAACAGCCCTAGAGTTCGTACAAGAATAACACCTTAAGACACAAATCAACCAAAACCCTAATGTCACCTAGATACTCCAATGTCACCTCAAGTATCCGTGGGTATGATTATACGATATGCATCACACAATCTCAGATTCATCTATTCAACCAGCACATAGAACCTCAAAAAGTGCCCCAAAGTTTATACCGGAGAATCACGACGAAAACGTGTGCCAACCCTTATGCATAGGTTCATGGGCGGAACCCACAAGTTGATCACCAAAACATACATCAAGTGAATCACGTGATATCCCATTGTCACCACAGATACGCACGGCAAGACATACATCAAGTGTTCTCAAATCTTTAAAGACTCAATCCGATAAGATAACTTCAAAGGGAAAACTCAATCCATTACAAGAGAGTAGAGGGGGGAAGAAACACCATAGGATCCAAATATAATAGCAAAGCTCGCGATACATCAAGATCGTCCCAAATCAAGAACATGAGAGAGAGAGAGATCAAACACATAGCTACCGGTACATACCCTCAGCCCCGAGGGTGGACTACTCCCTCCTCGTCATGGAGAGCATCGGGATGATGAAGATGGCCATCGGAGAATGTTTCCCCCTCCGGCAGGGTGCCGGAACGGGTCTAGATTGGTTTTCGGTGGCTACGAAGGCTTGTGGCGGCGGAACTCCCGATCGATTGTGTTCCCCGATCGTTTTTGGGTATATGGATATATATATATATATAGGCGGAAGAAATACGTCAGGGGGGCCACGAGGGGCCCACGAGGGTGGAGGGCGTGCCCAGGGGGTGGGCGCGCCCCCTGCCTTGTGGCTCCCTCGTTGCTTTCCTGACGTGCACTCCAAGTCTCCCGGGTTGCTTTCCTTCCAAAAATAAGTTCCGTGAAGTTTCAGGTCAATTGGACTCCGTTTGATTTTCCTTTTCTGCGATACGCTCAAACATGGAAAAAAACAGAAACTGGCACTGGGCTCTAGGTTAACAGGTTAGTCCGAAAAATCATATAAAATAGCATATAAATGCATATAAAACATCCAAGGTTGATAATATAATAGCATGGAACAATCAAAAATTATGGATACGTTGGAGACGTATCAGCATCCCCAAGCTTAATTCCTGCTCGTCCTCAAGTAGGTAAATGATAAAAACAGAACTTTTGATGTGGAATTCTACCTAACATATTTATCCATGTATTTCTGTTTATTGTAGCAAGAATATTCAGATCCATAAGATTCAAGACAAAAGTTTAATATTGGCATGAAAACAATAATACTTCAAGCATACTAACTAAGCAATCATGTCTTCTCAAAATAACATGGCCAAAGAAAGCTCATCCCTACAAAATCATATAGTTTGGTCATGCTCCATTTTCGTCACACAAGAATGCTCTCATCATGCACAACCCCGATGACAAGCCAAGCAATTTTTTCATACTTTAGTAATCTCAAACTTTTTTCAGCTTTCACACAATACATGAGGGTGAGCCATGGATATAGCACTATGGGTGGAATAGAATATGATGATGAGGATTATGTGGAGAAGACAAAAAGGAGAAAGTCTCACATCAACGAGGCTAATCAATGAACTATGGAGATGCCCATCGATTGATGTTAATGCAAGGAGTAGGGATTGCCATGCAACGGGTGCATTAGAGATATAAATGTATGAAAGATCAACAAAAGAAACTGGTAGGTGTGCATCCAACTCGCTTGCTCACGAAGACCTAGGGCATTTTGAGGAAGCCCATCATTGGAATATACAAGCCAAGTTCTATAATGAAATATTCCCACTAGTATATGAAAGTGACAACATAGGAGACTCTCTATCATGAAGATCATGGTGCTTCTGTGAAGCACAAGTGTGGTAAAATGATAGTAGCATTGCCCCCTCTCTCTTTTTCTCTCATTTTTTGGGCCTTCTCTTTTCTTTTATGGCCTTTGTCTTTTCTTTGGGCCTTGTCTTTTTTTTGTGGCCTTTCTCTCCTTTTTTTTATTCCTCACTTGGGATGATACTCTAGAAAATGATGATCATCACACTTCTATTTATTTACAACTCAATGATTACAACTCGATACTAGAACAAAGTATGACTCTATATGAATGCTTCCAGTGGTGTACCGGGATATGCAATGAACCAACAGTGACATGTATGAAAGAATTATGAATGGTGGCTTTGCCACAAATACCATGTCAACTACATGATCATGCTAAGCAATATGACAATGATGAATGTGTCATGATAAACGGAATGGTGGACAGTTGCATGGCAATATATCTCGGAATGGCTATGGAAATGCCATAATAGGTAGGTATGGTGGCTGTTTTGAGGAAGATATAAGGAGGTTTATGTGTGAAAGAGTGTATCATATCACGGGGTTTGGATGCACCGGCAAAGTTTGCACCAACTCTCAATGTGAGAAAGGGCAATGCACGGTACCGAAGAGGCTAGCAATGATGGAAGGGTGAGAGTGTGTATAATCCATGGACTCAACATTAGTCATAAAGAACTCACATACTTATTGCAAAAATCTACAAGTCATCAAAAACCAAGCACTACGCGCATGCTCCTAGTGGGATAGATTGGTAGGAAAATACCATCGCTCGTCCCCGACCGCCACTCATAAGGAAGACAATCAAATAACACCTCATGTTTCAAATTTGTTACACAACGTTTACCATACGTGCATGCTACGGGACTTGAAAACTTCAACACAAGTATTCCTCAGATTCACAACTACTCAACTAGCACAACTTTAATATCACTATCTCCATATCTCAAAACAATCATCAAGTATCAAACTTCTCTTAGTATTCAATGCACTTATATGAAAGTTTTTATTATATCCCTCTTGGATGCCCATCATATTAGGACTAGTTTCATAACCAAAGCAAATTACCATGTTGTTTAGGACTCTCAAAATAATATAAGTGAAGCATGAGAGTTCATCTATTTCTATAAAATAAAACCACCACCGTGCTCTAAAAGGATATAAGTGAAGCACTAGAGCAAATGACAAACTACTCCGAAAGATATAAGCGAAGATCAATGAGTAGTCAAACGATTATGCAACTATATGAAGACTCTCTAACATTTAATAATTTCAGATCTTGGTATTTTATTCAAAAAGCAAGCTAAACAAAAGAAAATAAAATGACGCTCCAAGCAAAACACATATCATGTGGCGAATAAAAATATAGCTCCAAGTAAAGTTACCGATGAACGAAGACGAAAGAGGGGATGCCTTCCGGGGCATCCCCAAGCTTAGGCTCTTGGTTGTCCTTGAATTTTACCTTGGGGTGCCCTGGGCATCCCCAAGCTTAGGCTCTTGCCACTCCTTATTCCATAGTCCATCGAATCTTTACCCAAAACATGAAAACTTCACAACAAAAAACTTAACAGAAAACTCGTGAGCTCCATTAGCGAAAGAATACAAAACACCACTTCAAGGTACTGTAATTAACTCATTCTTTATTTATACTAGACGATGCCCCGCACGTTGTTGCGGGATTATTTTGCAATATTTTTCTAAGATATTAATAATTTTATGGAAATAAGAATATTCGGAGCAATAATATGTGAGCTAAATCTAAAAATACATATGGTTTATTGTGTTTGATTATTTTATTTTTGTAAAATATTTACTAAATATATCATGCATGTTTGCATGTTGAAGTAAACCTTTTCCTATGACTCTTTGAATGTTGAAGTGGGTCTTTTCTAATGCATGTTGCTTGATGAGGTGGCATGCTTGCATGTTGAGAGAAATAGGTTAGTGGGGGCTAGCTATTTAGATATAGAAGATTGGTGTTAAACCTACTGTATTCCAACTTATCTATGGTTTATAAACTCTTTTACTAGCCATAGATTCATCAAAATAAGTAAACAACACATGAAAAAAGAATCTGTCAAAAACAGAACAGTCTGTAGTAATCTGGATCAAACGTATACTTCTGGAACTCATAAAATTCTCAAATAAATTTCTGAACGTGAGGAATTTATCTATTAATCATCTGAAAAATAATTAACTAAATAGCACTCTCCAAATAAAAATGGCAGCAATTCTCGTGAGCGCTAAAGTTTCTATTTTTTACAGCATGATCAACAAGACTTTCCCCAAGTCTTCCCAAAGGTTCTACTTGGCACAAACACTAATTAAAAGCATAAAACCACATCTAAACAAAGGCTAGATGAACTATTTATTACTAAACAGGAGCAAAAATCAAGGAACCAAAATAAAGTTGGGTTGCCTCCCAACAAGCGCTATCGTTTAACGCCCCTAGCTAGGCATGATGATTTCTATGATGCTCACATAAAAGATAAGAATTGTAACATAAAGAGGGCATCATGAAGAATATGACTAGCACATTTAATCCTAACCCACTTCCTATGCATAGGGATTTTGTGAGCAAACAACTTATGGGAACAAGAATCAACTAGCATAGGAAGGCAAAACAAGCATAACTTCAAAATTTTAAGCACATAGAGGGGAAACTTGAAATTATTGCAATTCCTACAAGCATATGTTCCTCCCTCATAATAATTTTCAGTAGCATCATGAATGAATTCAACAATATAACCAGCACCTAAAGCATTCTTTTCATGATCTACAAGCATAGAAATTTTATTACTCCCCACATAAGCAAAATTCTTCTCATTCGGAATAGTGGGAGTATCATAAGAAACTCGAATACTATAAATTGTTTCCACATTAAAAGAGTAATGTTCAGAAAAGGGGTAACCATAATCATGACAAGTTTTATAAATATAATCACTACTTTTTATAGCATAAGTATCATCACAATAATCATCATAAGTAGGAGGCATGCTATCATCATTATAAATTTGCATATCAAAACTTGGGAGACTAAAAATATCATATTCATTAAACGTAGCATCCCCAAGCTTGGGACACATATTAATTGCAGCAAATATATTCTCAAAAACATCATCTTCATCAAACATAGCATCCCAAAGCTTGGGCCTTTTCATATCATAAGCATAATCACTCTCATCATTAATAGTATAGATAGCACCAATAGTATAGCAATTATCATATTCTTCTAAGCAAGTACCAAAAAGATTTTCAAGATCATAAGAAGTATCATTATATTCCCAATCATAATCATCACAACAAGTAATAGGCATAACGAGATCATCATCAAGTGCATCATCTTCCACAATTATATTTTCATGAGGCACAATAGTAATAGGAGTAGCATTATTTGGGAGAGATGTCTTTTTACCTCTCTTCGTTTTTCTTTTCTTCTTCTTCACCACATCATGTGTGGGTTCAATCCTCTTTTTGGAGCTCCTTATTAATGAGATTGGTTGAATAGAAGGCTCCTCCTCGTTACCTGATTCATCATAAGAAATAATAGGAGGGTATTGGGGAGTCTCTTCCCTTTCATTAGTATTCTCTTCAACCTCTATTTGTTTTCTTTTCTTTATGTAATTGGCAATATAAGGATTTTCAATGCAATTCACCGCACAATACATATAAATTTCCTCTAGATCAAAGCCAAGAAGTTTATAACGGGCAAATTCTAGAAGATACCCACTTATATGTTTCATTTCTTCGCAACTCGTAAGCAAGGTAAGTTCATTAATGTGCAAGGGAAATCAACTCATCACAATTTTTGGACATGATAAGATCATGAAACAATTTGCATCGGATAGCTAAATGACCACTTTCATTGCAAAGTCCACAAGTACTGCCAAGAAAATTTAAATTTTCAGCACAATCATTTAGCCTTTCTTGCAACAATTTAGTTTCTAAGTACTTATGCCTCTTGCAATATCTATCTTCCATATTTGGTGTGTACTTACAAACCCAATGCACTCCACAAAAATTGACATGTTTATAGGAGACATTTTCATCATAACTAGTGCAATCATCATTAGTACCATGGATATTCAAGGAGTTCATACTAACAACATTGCAATCATGCTCATCATTCAAAGATTTAGTGCCAAACATTTTAATGCATTCTTCTTCTAACACTTTGGCACAATTTTCCTTTCCATCATACTCACGAAAGATATTAAAAAGATGAAGCCTATGAGGCAAAATCAATTCCATTTTTTTATAGTTTTCTTTTATAAACTAAACTAGTGCTAAAACAAGAAACAAAAAGATTCGATTGCAAGATCTAAAGATATACCTTCAAGCACTCACCTCCCCGGCAACGGCGCCAGAAAAGAGCTTAGTTGACGGGGTGTTAGTGCCGCTTTCCTTGCCTCCTCGGAACCGGCGCCAGAAAAGAGCTTGATGTCTACTACACAACCTTCTTCTTGTAGACGTTGTTGGGCCTCCAAGTGCAGAGGTTTGTAGGACAATAGCAAATTTCCCTCAAGTGGATGACCTAAGGTTTATCAATCCGTAGGAGGCGTAGGATGAAGATGGTCTCTCTCAAGCAACCCTGCAACCAAATAACAAAGAGTCTCTTGTGTCCCCAATACACCCAATACAATGGTAAATTGTAAAGGTACACTAGTTCGGCGGAGAGATGGTGATACAAGTGGTATATGGATAGTAGATATAGGTGTTTGTAATCTGAAAATATAAAAACACCAAGGTAACTAATGATAAAAGTGAGCGTAAATGGTATTGCAATGATAGGAAACAAGGCCTAGGGTTCATACTTTCACTAGTGCAAGTTCTCTCAACAATAGTAACATAATTGGATCACATAACTATCCCTCAACATGCAACAAAGAGTCACTCCAAAGCCACTAATAGCGGAGAACAAACGAAGAGATTATGGTAGGGTACGAAACCACCTCAAAGTTATTTCTTTCCAATCAATCCGTTGGGCTATTCCTATAAGTGTCACAAACAACCCTAGAGTTTGTACTAGAATAACACCTTAAGACACAAATCAAACAAAACCCTAATGTCACCTAGATACTCCAATGTCACCTCAAGTATCTGTGGGTATGATTATACGATATGCATCACACAATCTCAGATTCATCTATTCAACCAGCACATAGAACCTCAAAGAGTTCCCCAAAGTTTCTACCGGAGAATCACGACGAAAACGTGTGCCAACCCTTATGCATAGGTTCATGGGCGAAACCCGCAAGTTGATCACCAAAACATACATCAAGTGAATCACGTGATATCCCATTGTCACCACAGATACGCACGGCAAGACATACATCGAGTGTTCTCAAATCTTTAAAGACTCAATCCGATAAGATAACTTCAAAGGGAAAACTCAATCCATTACAAGAGAGTAGAGGGAGGAAGAAACATCATAGGATCCAAATATAATAGCAAAGCTCGCGATACATCAAGATCGTCCCAAATCAAGAACACGAGAGAGAGAGAGATCAAACACATAGCTACTGGTACATACCCTCAGCCCCGAGGGTGGACTACTCCCTCCTCGTCATGGAGAGCGTCGGGATGATGAACATGGTCACCGGAGAGGGATTCCCCCTCCGGCAGGGTGCCAGAACGGGTCTAGATTGGTTTTCGGTGGCTACGGAGGCTTCCGGCGGCGGAACTCCCGATCTATTGTGTTCCCCGATCATTTTTGGGTATATGGATATATATAGGCAGAAGAAATATGTCAGGGGGGGCATGAGGGTGGAGGGCGCGCCCAGGGGGGTGGGCGTGCCCCTGCCTCGTGGCTCCCTTGTTGCTTTCCCGACGTGCACTCCAAGTCTCCCGGGTTGCTTTCCTTCCAAAAATAAGTTCCGTGAAGTTTCAGGTCAATTGGACTCCGTTTGATTTTCCTTTTCTGCGATACTCTAAAACAAGGAAAAAACAGAAACTGGCACTGGGCTCTAGGTTAATAGGTTAGTCCCAAAAATCATATAAAATAGCATACAAATGCATATAAAACATCCAAGGTTGATAATATAATACCATGGAACAATCAAAAATTATGTATACGTTGGAGACATATCAAAGATGAAGACCAGGGGGCCCACACCCTAGCCACGAGGGTGGGGGATGCGCTTGCCCCCCCTAGGGCGCGCCCCCCTACCTCGTGGGCCCCCTGGAGCTCCTCCGACCTCGACTCCAACTCTATATATTTGCTTTTGAGGAGAAAAAAAAGAAGAAGGATTCATCGCGTTTTACGATACGGAGCCGCCGCCAAGCCCTAAAACCTCTCGGGAGGCCTGATCTGGAGTCCGTTCAGGGCTCCGGAGAGGGGAATCTGTCCACATCATCATCATCAACCTTCCTCCATCACCAATTTCATTATGCTCACCGCCGTGCATGAGTAATTCCATCGTAGGCTTGCTGGACGCTGATGGGTTGGATGAGATTTATCATCTAATCGAGTTTGTTTTGTTAGGGTTTGATCCCTAGTATCCACTATGTTCTGAGATTGATGTTGCTATGACTTTGCTATGCTTAATGCTTGTCACTAGGGCCCGAGTGCCATGATTTCAGATCTGAACCTATTATGTTTTCATCAATATATGAGAGTTCTTGATCCTATCTTGCAAGTCTATAGTCAGCTATTATGTGTTATGATCTGTTAACCCTGAAGTGACAATAATCGGGATACTTACCGGTGATGACCGTAGTTTCAGGAGTTCATGTATTCACTATGTGTTAATGCTTTGGTCCGGTACTCTATTAAAAGGAGGCCTTAATATCCCTTAGTTTCCGCTAGGACCCCACTACCACGGGAGGTAGGACAAAAGATGTCATGCAAATTCTTTTCCATAAGCACGTATGACTATATTCGGAATACATGCCTACATTACATTGATGAACTAGAGCTACTTCTGTGTCACCCTAGGTTATGACTGTTACATGATGAACCGCATCCGGCATAATTCTCTATCACCGATCCATTGCCTATGATATTTCCATATATTGTTCTTCGCTTATTTACTTTTCCGTTGCTATTGCTATCATCACTACAAAATACCAAAAACATTACTTTTGCTATCATTACCTTTTGCTATTGTTACAACTACTATCATATTACTTTGCTACTAAATACTTTGCTGCAGATATTAAGTTTCCAGGTGTGGTTGAATTGACAACTCAGCTGCTAATACTTGAGGATATTCTTTGGCTCCCCATGTGTCGAATCAATAAATTTGGGTTGAATACTCTACCCTCAAAAACTATTGCGATCCCCTATACTTCTGGGTTATCAAAAGCCCTGATTGGAACGGAAAAGTCCAGGAAGATAAGTAGATTGGATTCCAGGAAGGACCTGAGTCATATCACCTGTTTTAGATGCAAGGAGTCGGGGCACTACTTCAGCAGTTGCCCAAAAAGGAAACCTCGAAACTTTTCAGAAGTAATATGTTTTCGTTGTAATGAAGCAGGGCACTTTGCCAGAGATTATCCCAAGGAGAAGGAGACTTGTGATAATTAGTTGTGTCTGTGAGAAATATAGTAGTAGCAGCGGGAACAATTCTTTTATTATTGAGGTGTTGAGTTGAGGCATGTAATGGAAATGCAGGAGATTGTAAGAATATGAGATTCAATAAAGTTAGCATCGTTGGTACTAATTTGGATGCTTATGAGTTGTTACTCTATGAAGAAAGATTTTGACCATTTTCGAGGATATGAGAAATATGGTCTATGGATGAGTTTGTGCATTTCAAGGGTGGTAGTAACTGTGAAGACCCTTGACCCCTGGAAAGGAGAATGATATGCCACAGAGTGGATTTCGGACAAAATAAGTATGAGTTTTGTCTCGATATGTGGGATACCCCGAGAATATTAACGGATGAAGTACTATTGGATATAAAGGAGGTATAATGTTGGTAATATGGAGCAATTGTAACTCCATGATGACTATGAGTAATCCCGTCTTAGCTTGGTACCCATAGAAGGAAGGGAGACAGTACAATTGGATGGATTTAAGAATGCTAGGAACTTGGATGTTGGAATAATGATCAGTTGCCCCAACGATGAGTTCAAGGTTTACAAGTGATGAGATGGGCCATAACCCACATGCCCTAGGATCTGCCAAGAAGCAAGCACACTCTTGTTGAGGGAAAAAACCCTGGAGGAGATTACGACCTTACCCACCGACGATTTATAGGAGTAACGCAAAACCTGAGATTTGTGAAGGAATGAAAGATGTTTCTTTGGCTTGCAGAACCAATGGATTTTTTTCCGAACCCAGTTCGTGGACAAGAGAAATTCTGCAATGCTTGTGAGGAAGACCGAGTGTTAGAATACGAGATTCGCTAAACCATATACAAGGTAATGATTTGGGTGCGGGATGGATTGATCACCATACCGACTTACTCTTTTTATTCGCCTTGCTGTATGGGATGGTAAATCTGAGTGACTTGCTCATAGTAGAGAGACAACGATCGAAACCTTGTTTAAACCTTAGAATTGTATAAGTACTTTCCCTTGTACCAGGCACCTATTGACAATCGTATGGCATACGGTGAGAATGAAGCCCAGACCCATTTCCTGCAGGAGAAACTATAAATGGTTGACCACCATGAGATATCGACAGTTGTTTAGTATTGGCGCTAGACCCGTCAACTAAGAAGGTCCAGTCACAGAAGAACCTTAGCAAGAAGAAATGGACACAATAATCGAGGGAAAAGGTTATGCCACTACCGGAAGAGCCCCAAAAAAGGAATTTTCCCGAGAATTTGAGAAGACCGACACTGTCAAGAATAAGGATGGATTATACGAGTTTTGATGGAACTGTAACCATGCTTCTAAGGGTGGTAGCACCCCACACCCCCTGTGGCGATCAATGGATTTTGAGAAGACCCTGAACCTAACCTAATTCTTGCTAGCCTCTCTGAATCACGAGGACGAGATTCATTTTAAGGGTGGTAGGTTTGTAAAATCCCAAAATTCTAAATTTTGGAATGTTATATTAAATAAATAGATTTGATTGATTGTTTGATTGTGGTGTGGTTGCTTGTGTGAAATTGAGTGAAATTCGAAACTTTTTGAAAGTTAAATGAGAGGGAATAAAATGACTTCCCAAAACTTTCACTTTCTTTCTGATCTCCAAGAATTCATATTTATTTCATCACAAAACCCTAGAGAGAAGATGACATGACTTCTTCCATTTAAATAAATGAAAAGGGTTGTTGAAAAGATTTGAATTTCATTTGGAAATATTTCAAATTCAGGAACTTTAAGCAACTCAATGATTTTCACGAGAGAAGATAAAATTACTTCTTCAAAACATATGAAATATGAGTTGGAAGTTTAAAAGAATCAAATTTAAAGTCCCTTTGAAATTATTTTCAATTTGGATTTATTTGGGTTTTATTCAAATTATTTTTCTCCAAAAATAAAATAAATGGAAAATAGGGTAAAATGATTCCCTACATCAGAAAATTGGAGAGAAATAAATTTGAAATCATTTTGGCATTTTTTAAATGATTCTTATTGGGTTTTATTGCATCAGTAGCACTCTTTGCTTTATTTAAATTTGTGTGAATTTTATTTGATGCTAGAAAAAATTTTCAAGTCCTAGAAAATCTTTTTCTGACAATTTTGATATATAATATGCCTATATTATACTTTTATTTTGTATGGTTTATTCTATTTTTTCTTGTCTGTAAAAAAATGTTTTAGAAAAAACCCTTCCTCCGACTGGGCCGGCCCAACTAGCCAGCCAGGCCCAGCCCAGTCGCATCGTCACCAACCTCCCGCAGGAGACCAGCTCCTGTACGTCACCGCTGCCGTCGGACTCCGACCCGGGCACGCCTCCCATGGTCCCCCCTATATATACTCCACCCCCCGGGGCCCTTGGACCGCATCTCGCCGCCGCCGCCGCTTAGCCCGCGCCGCCTCCGCCGATCCGCTGTCGCGCCGCACAACGGAGCCGCCCGAGCCTTGCCCCGCACGGCGCCGCAAGCCACCGATGCCCGAGCGTCGCCGTCGCTACTGCCCCGCCTCGCCATGGCCGTCGCCGCCGCCGACCGACTGTCGGAACCGCCATGGACCGGTATAAACCAAACCCTAGATCGGTTTCCTGTTTTTTCTCGGTTTTTCTAAAAAAACTGGTTTTTATTAGTCTAGATATTTAGAGAACGTTCGTCGTTTAGACCTCTATAGTGAACAATTTCATCGGTTTAGGTTCTGTAGCGAGCGTTCGCTCGATAGATTTTTTCCTTTTCTTTTTTTATTTTGGCCAGGACCTATATGCAATTATTTTATTTACAGTTTAGCCCCTAATCTTTAAACCCTCACCACTTTTTACTCGTTTGTCCAAATCCAACGAAACCAACGCCCACTGCTTCGTTATGATCCCCTCTATCCAGTAAAATAACTTAAACATATTTTTTGGAAGTTTTAAAATTTGAATTCAAACAGATTTATATTCAAACTTCGTTTGATCGTAACTCGAGTTTTATAACTCCGATTGAGTTGATTCTTTTTACAAATCAAAGCTCTTGACCTAAACTTTCTGATAAGGCCAAATCCACACAATTTTGGTACTGCTTGAAATTGTTTTCTGTTGCAAGAGTTAATTGCTTGTTTTTGGAGTTTTCCGAGATTTTTTCTTCGATTCTTTTGCATGATTGCTCATGTGTGGTTACTATTGCTTGCTTACGATAGATTGACTGGAGTGTGACGAGTAGAACTATCAGAAGTTATGAGTGTGAATCATCTTCATTAACAGTACTGTTGTGGAATGTAGTAATTTCAAAAAAATTCCTACGCACACGCAAGATCTTGGTGATGCATAGCAATGAGAGGGGAGAGTGTTGTCCACGTACCCTCGTAGACCGAAAGCGGAAGCGTTAGCACAATGCAGTTGATGTAGTCGTACGTCTTCATGGCCCGACCGATCAAGCACCGAAACTATGGCACCTCCGATTTCTAGCACACGTTCAGCTCGATGACGATCCCCGGACTCCGATCCAGCGGAATGTCGGGGAAGAGTTCCGTCAGCACGAGGTGTGGTGACGATCTTGATGTTCTACTATCGCAGGGCTTCGCCTAAGCACCACTACCATATTATCGAGGACTATGGTGGAGGGGGGCACCGCACACGGCTAAGATATCAATGATCAATTGTTGTGTCTATGGGGTGCCCCCCTGCCCCCGTGTATAAAGGAGCAAGGGGGAGGCGGCCGGCCTAGGAGGAGGGCGCGCCAAGGGGGGAGTCCTACTCCCACCGGGAGTAGGACTCCTCCTTCCCTTGTTGGAGTAGGAGAGAAGGAAAGAGGGGGAGAGGAACAAGGAAAAGTGGGCTGCACCCCTTGTCCAATTCGGACCAGAGGGGGGAGCCTCCTTCCTTTTGGCCTCTCTCCTCTATTCTCGTATGGCCCAATAAGGCCCATATACTCCCCGGCGAATTTCCGTAACTCTCCGGTACTCCGAAAAATATCCGAATCACTCGGAACCTTTCCGATGTCCGAATATAGTCGTCCAATATATCGATTTTTACGTCTCGGCCATTTTGAGACTCCTCGTCATGTCCCCGATCTCATCCGGGACTCCGAACTCCTTCGGTACATCAAAACTCATAAACTCATAATATAACTGTCATCGAAACCTTAAGCGTGCGGACCCTACGGGTTCGAGAACAATGTAGACATGACCGAGACACGTCTCCGGTCAATAACCAATAGCAGAACCTGGATGCTCATATTGGCTCCCACATATTCTACGAAGATCTTTATCGGTCAAACCGCATAACAACATACGTTGTTCCCTTTGTCATCGGTATGTTACTTGCCCGAGATTCAATCGTCGGTATCTTAATACCTAGTTCAATCTCGTTACTGGCAAGTCTCTTTACTCGTTCTGTAATACATCATTCCGCAACTAACTTATTAGTTGCAATGCTTGCAAGGCTTGAGTGATGTGCATTACCGAGAGGGCCCAGAGATACCTCTCCGACAATCGGAGTGACAAATCCTAATCTCGAAATACGCCAATCCAGCAATTACCTTCGGAGACACCTGTAGAGCACCTTTATAATCACCCAGTTACGTTGTGACGTTTGGTAGCACACAAAGTGTTCCTTCGGTAAACGGGAGTTGCATAATCTCATAGTCATAGGAACATGTATAAGTTATGAAGAAAGCAATAGCAACAAACTAAACGATCAAGTGCTAAGCTAACGGAATGGGTCAAGTCAATCACATCATTCTCCTAATGATGTGATCCCGTTAATCAAATGACAACTCATATCTATGGTTAGGAAACATAACCATATTTGATCAATGAGCTAGTCAAGTAGAGGCATACTAGTGACACTCTGTTTGTCTATGTATTCACACATGTATTATGTTTCCGGTTAATACAATTCTAGCATGAATAATAAACATTTATCATGATATAAGGAAATAAATAATAACTTTATTAT
Source organism: Triticum urartu (assembly GCF_056163025.1). Classification (NCBI taxonomy): domain Eukaryota; kingdom Viridiplantae; phylum Streptophyta; class Magnoliopsida; order Poales; family Poaceae; genus Triticum; species Triticum urartu. Next base: position 121,883,673 of record NC_141874.1, on the reverse strand, counting down.
TGCCTCTAGGGCATATTTCCTTCAGTCTCCCATTTGCACTAGAGTCAATAATCTAGTTCACATCGCCATGTGATTTAATACCAATAGTTCACATCACCATGTGATTAACACCCATAGTTCACATCGACATGTGACCAACACCCAAAGGGTTTACTAGAGTCAATAATCTAGTTCACATCGCCATGTGATTAACACCCAAAGAGTACTAAGATGTGATCATGTTTTGCTTGTGAGAGAAGTTTAGTCAACGGGTCTTCCACATTCAGATCCGTAAGTATTTTGCAAATTTCTATGTCAACAATGCTCTGCACGGAGCTACTCTAGCTAATTGCTCCCACTTTCAATATGTATCCAGATTGAGATTTAGAGTCATCTGGATCAGTGTCAAAATTTGCATCGACGTAACGCTTTACGACGAACCTTTTTGTCACCTCCATAATCGAGAAATATATCATTATTCCACTAAGGATAATTTTGACCGCTGTCTAGTGATCTACTCCTAGATCACTATCGTACTCCCTTGCCAAACTCAGGGCAGGGTATACAATAGGTCTGGTACACAACATGGCATACTTTATAGAACCTATGGCTGAGGCATAGGGAATGACTTTCATTCTCTCTCTATCTTCTGCCGTGGTCGGGTTTTGAGTCTTACTCAACTGCACACCTTGTAACATAGGCAAGAACTCCTTTTTGACTGTTCCATTTTGAACTACTTCAAAATCTTGTCATGGTATGTACTCATTGAAAAACTTATCAAGCGTCTTGATCTATCTCGATTGATCTTGATGCTCAATATGTAAGCAGCTTCACCGAGGTCTTTCTTTGAAAAGCTCCTTTCAAACATTCCTTTATGCTTTGCAGAATAATTCTACATTATCTCCGATCAATAATATGTCATTCACATATACTTATCAGAAATGTTGTAATGCTCCCACTCACTTTCTTGTAAATACAGGCTTCACGGCAAGTCTGTATAAAACTATATGCTTTGATCAACTTATCAAAGCGTATATTCTAACTCCGAGATGCTTGCACCAGTCCATAGATGGATCGCTGGAGCTTGCATATTTTTTTAGTACCTTTAGGATTGACAAAACCTTCTGGTTGCATCATATACAACTCTTCTTTAATAAATCCATTAAGGAATGCAGTTTTGTTTATCCACTTGCCAGATTTCATAAAATTCGGCAATTGCTAACATGATTCGGACAGACTTAAGCATACATACGAGTGAGAAACTCTCATCGTAGTCAACACCTTGAACTTGTCGAAAACCTTTTTTGCAACAATTCTAGCTTTGTAGATAGTGACACTACTATCAGCGTCCGTCTTCCTCTTGAAGATACATTTAATATCAATGGCTCGCCGATCAATGGGCAAGTCAATCAAAGTCCATACTTTGTTCTCATATATGGATCTCATCTCAGATTTCATGGCCTCAAGCCATTTCGCGGAATCTGGGCTCATCATCGCTTCCTCATAGTTCGTAGGCTCGTCATGGTCAAGTAACATGACCTCTAGAACAGGATTACCATACCACTCTGGTGCGGATATCACTCTGGTTTACCTACGAGGTTTGGTAGTAACTTGATCTGAAGTTACATGATCATCATCATTAGCTTCCTCACTAATTGGTGTAGTAGTCACAGGAACAGATTTATGTGATGAACTACTTTCCAATAAGGGAGCAGGTACAGTTACCTCATCAAGTTCTAATTTCCTCCCACTCACTTCTTTCGAGAGAAACTCCTTCTCTAGAAAGGATCCATTCTCAGCAATGAATATCTTGCCTTCGGATCTGTGATAGAAGGTGTACCCAACAGTTAATTTTGGGTATCCTACGAGACGCACTTCTCCGACTTGGGTTTGAGCTTATCAAGATGAAACTTTTTCACATAAGCATCGCAACTCCAAACTTTAAGAAACGACAACTTTGGTTTCTTGCCAAACCATAGTTCATACTGTGTCGTCTCAACGGATTTAGATGGTGCCCTATTTAACGTGAATGCAGTTGTCTCTAATGCATAACCCCAAAACGATAGTGGTAAATCGGTAAGAGACATCATAGATCGCACCATATCTAATAAAGTACGGTTACAATGTTCGGATACACCATTACACTTTGGTGTTCTAGGTGGCGTGAGTAGTGAAACTATTTCACATTGTTTTAACTGAAGGCCAAACTCATAAATCAAATATTCTCCTCCACGATCAGATCGTAGAAACTTTATTTTCTTGTTACAGTGATTTTCCACTTCACTCTGAAATTATATGAACTTTTCAAATATTTCAGACTTTTGTTTCATCAAGTAGATATACTCATATCTGCTAAAATCATCTGTGAAGATCAGAAAATAATGATACCTGTCGTGAGCTTCAATATTCATCGAACCACATACATCAGTATGTATGATTTCCAACAAATCCGTTGCTCGCTCCATTGTTCTAGAGAATGGAGTCTTAGTCATCTTGCCCATGAGGCATGGTTCGCAAGCATCAACTGATTCATAATCAAGTGATTCCAAAAGCCCATCAGCATGGATTTTCTTCATGCGCTTTACACCAATATGACCTAAACGGCAGTGCCACAAATAAGTTGCACTATCATTATTAACTTTGCATCTTTTTGGCTTGAATATTATGAATATGTGTATCACTACGATCGAGATCCAACAAACCATTTTTGTTGGTGTGTATGAACATCGAAGGTTCTATTCATGTAAACAGAACAACAATTGTTCTCTAACTTAAATGAATAACCGTATTGCAATAAACATGATCAAATCATATTTATGCTCAACGTAAACACCAAATAACACTTATTTAGGTTCAACACCAATCCCGAAAGTATAGGGAGTGTGCGATGATGGTCATATAAATCTTGGAACCAATTCCAACACACATCGTCACTTCACCCTTAACTAGTCTCTGTTCATTCTGTAACTCCTGTTTTAAGTTGCTAATTTTAGCAACCGAACAAGTATCAAATACTCAGGGGCTACTATAAATACTAGTAAGGCACACATCAATAACCTGTATATCAAATATACCCTTTGTTCACTTTGCCATCTTTCTTATCCACCAAATATTCAGGGAATTTCCGCTTCCAGTGATCATTTCCATTGCAGTAGAAGCACTCAGTTTCAGGCTTTGGTCCAGCTTTGGGCTTCTTCACGGGAGTGACAACTTGCTTGTCATTCTACTTGAAGTTCCCTTTCTTTCCCTTTGCCGTTTTCTTGAAACTAGTGTTCTTGTCAATCATCAACGCTTGATGCTCTTTCTTGATTTCTACCTTCGTCGATTTCAACATCACGAAGAGCTCGGGAATCGTTTTCGACATCCCTTGCCTACTATAGTTCATCACGATGTTCTAGTAACTTGGTGATGGTGACTAGAGAACTCTGTCAATCACTATCTTATCTGTAAGATTAACTCCCACTTGATTCAAGCGATTGTAGTACCTAGACAATCTGAGCATATGCTCACTGCTTGAGCTATTCTACTCCATCTTTTAGCTATAGAACTTGTTGGAGACTTCATATCTCTCAACTCGGGTATTTGCTTGAAATATTTAACTTCAACTCCTAGAACATCTCATATGGTCCATGACGTTCAAAACGTCTTTGAAGTCCCGATTCTAAGCCGTTAAGCATGGTGCACTAAACTATCAAGTAGTCATCATATTGAGCTAGCCAAACGTTCATAACGTCTGCATCTGCTCCTGCAACAGGTCTGTCACCTAGCGGTGCATCAAGGACATAATTCTTCTATGCAGCAATGAGGATAAACCTTAGATCACGGACCCAGTCCGCATCATTGCTACTATCATCTTTCAACTTAGTTTTCTGTAGGAACACATATAAAACATAGGGAAGCAATAACGCGAGCTATTGATCTACAACATAGATATGCTAATACTACCAGGACTAAGTTCATGATAAATTAAAGTTCAATTAATCATATTACTTAAGAACTCCCACTTAGAAAGACATCCCTCTAATCTTCTAAGTGATCACGTGATCCAAATCAACTAAACCATAACCGATCATCACGTGAAATGGAGTAGCTTTCAATGGTGAACATCAATATGTTGATCATATCTACTATATGATTCATGCTCAACCTTTCGGTCTCAGTGTTCCGAGGCCATATCTGCATATACTAGGCTCGTCAAGTTTAACCTGAGTATTCCGCGTGTGCAAAACTGGCTTGCACCTGTTGTAGATGGACGTAGAGCTTATCACACCCGATCATCACGTGGTGTCTGGGCACGACGAACTTTGGCAACGGTGCATACTCAGGGAGAACACTTTTATCTTGAAATTTAGTGAGAGATCATCTTATAATGCTACCGTCAAACAAAGCAAGATAAGATGCACAAAAGATAAACATCACATGCAATCAATATAAGTGATATGATATGGCCATCATCATCTTGTGCTTGTGATCTCCATCTCCGAAGCATCGTCATGATCACCATCGTCACCAGCGCAACACCTTGATCACGATCGTAGCATCGTTGTCGTCTCGCCAATCTTATGCTTCCACGACTATCGCTACCGCTTAGTGATAAAGTAAAGCATTACAGCGCAATTGCATTGCATACAATAAATCAACAACCATATGGCTCCTGCCAGTTGCCGATAACTCGGTTACAAAACATGATCATCTCATACATTAAAATTTAGCATCATGTCTTGACCATATCACATCACAACATGCCTTGCAAAAACAAGTTAGACGTCCTCTACTTTGTTGTTGCAAGTTTTACGTGGCTGCTATGGGCTAAGCAAGAACCGTTCTGACCTACGCATCAAAACCACAACGATAGTTTGTCAAGTTGGTGTTGTTTTAACCTTCGCAAGGACCGGGCGTAGCCACACTCGGTTCAACTAAAGTTGGAGAAACTGACACCCGCCAGCCACCTGTGTGCAAAGCACGTCGGTAGAACCAGTCTCGCGTAAGCGTACGCGTAATGTCGGTCCGGGCCGCTTCATCCAACAATACCGCCGAACCAAAGTATGACATGCTGGTAAGCAGTATGACTTATATCGCCCACAACTCACTTGGGTTCTACTCGTGCACAACATCAACGCATAAAACCTAGGCTCGGATGCCACTGTTGGGGAACGTAGTAATTTCAAAAAAATTCCTACGCACACGCAAGATCATGGTGATGCATAGCAACGAGAGGGGAGAGTGTTGTCCACGTACCCTCGTAGACCGAAAGCGGAAGCGTTAGCACAACGCGGTTGATGTAGTCGTACGTCTTCATGGCCTGACCGATCAAGCATCGAAACTACGACACCTCCGAGTTCTAGCACACGTTCAGCTCGATGACGATCTCCGGACTCCGATCTAGCAGAATGTCGGGGAAGAGTTCCGTTAGCATGACGGCGTGGTGATGATCTTGATGTTCTACTGTCGCAGGGCTTCGCCTAAGCACCACTACAATATTATCGGGGACTATGGTGGAGGAGGGCACCGCACACGGCTAAGAGATCAATGATCAACTGTTGTGTCTATGGGGTGCCCCCTGCCCTGGTATATAAAGGAGCAAGGGGGGAGGCGATCGGCCTAGGAGGAGGGCGCGCCAAGGGGGGAGTCCTACTCCCACCGGGAGTAGGACTTCTCCTTCCCTTGTTGGAGTAGGAGAGAAGGAAACAGGGGGGAGGAACAAGGAAAAGTGGGCTGCACCCCTTGTCCAATTCGGACCAGAGGGGGGGCGCGTGCCTCCTTCCTTTTGGCCTCTCTCCTCTATTCCCGTATGGCCCAATAAGGCCCATATACTCCCTGGCGAAATCCCGTAACTCTCCGGTACTCCGAAAAATACTCGAATCACTCGGAACCTTTCCGATGTCCGAATATAGTCGTCCAATATATCGATTTTTATGTCTCGACCATTTCGAGACTCCTCGTCATGTCCCCAATCTCATCCCGGACTCCGAACTCCTTCGGTACATCAAAACTCATAAACTCATAATATAACTGTCATCAAAACCTTAAGCGTGCGGACCCTACGGGTTCGAGAACAATGTAGACATGACCAAGACACGTCTCCGGTCAATAACCAATAGCGGAACCTGGATGCTCATATTGGCTCCGACATATTCTACGAAGAACTTTATCGGTCAAACCGCATAACAACATACGTTGTTCCCTTTGTCATCGATATGTTACTTGCTCGAGATTCGATCGTCGGTATCTTAATACCTAGTTCAATCTCGTTACTGGAAAGTCTCTTTACTCATTCCGTAATACATCATTCCGCAACTAACTTATTAGTTGCAATGCTTGCAAGGCTTGAGTGATGTGCATTATCGAGAGGGCCCAGAGATACCTCTCCGACAATCGGAGTGACAAATCCTAATCTCGAAATACGCCAACCCAACAAGTACCTTCGGAGACACCTGCAGAGCACCTTTATAATCACCCAGTTACGTTGTGACGTTCGGTAGCACACAAAGTGTTCCTCCGGTAAACGGGAGTTGCATAATCTCATAGTCATAGGAACATGTATAAGTTATGAAGAAAGCAATAGCAACAAACTAAACGATCAAGTGCTAAGCTAACGGAATGGGTCAAGTCAATCACATCATTCTCCTAATGATGTGATCCCGTTAATCAAATGACAACTCATGTCTATGGTTAGGAAACATAACCATCTTTGATCAACGAGCTAGTCAAGTAGAGGCATACTAGTGACACTTTGTTTGTCTATGTATTCACACATGTATTATTATTCCGGTTAATACAATTCTACCATGAATAATAAACATTTATAATGATATAAGGAAATAAATAATATCTTTATTATTGCCTCTAGGGCATATTTCCTTCAAGTACAGGTTAAGTTCACACTTTGATCATATTTTTATACCCGGTTTTTATGCATTAGTTACAACCCTCAAACATTGCATGAGTAGGATCTCTTAACATGTGGGTTTTGGAAAGTAGATGATGAGGTAGAACCTATTGCCCTTTTTATTATCAAACCCTGTGAGTTACATCTACGTTATGCTTATACTGCCATGCTATGCTCGTAGACGTGGATTGGGTTTGAGTGTATCCATGACAGATGTGAGATTGTTAATTAATGGTTAACTTAAGGTGGCTACTTAAATACACATCTGGATGGATTGGTTGCGGGCACCTGGGGATATACCAGTGTTGTCCTTTTTGGTTCGCCACCCAGGCTCAAAGGGATCATAAGATTATTCATGCTAGAAACTTCTATGTGCATCCACAAGCTATTATGGGCTCTAGCATAGTGGAGTAAGTTGCATGACCTCTTCCCATGGTAGGCTAGAAGATTTAGGGGATGTAGGTTGGTACGGTCTACCCGGGGTTAGAGTTAATGCTTCTGAAAAATTGTGTCTCGGTCATCCGTTTCTCAAACACCTTGTAGTGCGAGAAATCCAACGAAGGAGATCGTGTCTTGTGGGGAAAAGTGCACAAACCTCTGCAGAGTGTACAAACTAATCATGGTTAGTCGTGTCCCCGGTTATGGACATCTTGAGTATCTGGTTCTTGAATTATCAAGTTGATCTCATCACTTTACTTAATTAATTTGTTGGGTTATAATTATTACTTTGGGATTGAGTTGGAGGAACCTTCTGAATGTTTTCAACCAACTTTGTAGTTAAATAAAATATATTCCTTTGGGGTAGGGAAAATTGGCATTATGCAAAAATTAAGCTTAGAGCTTTCCACCAGCCAAATATGCATGTAGTGATAGCTATTATTCATCATTATCCTATGGTGTGAATTTGCTAGTACATTCAATGTACTGACCCTTTGTGGCTGCAACGTCTCATGTTGCAAGAATCCTACGACGAGTAAGTGATACGTTAGGGTTGCGATTCCTACACTCAACTTTGTCGTTGATGTTGATGGGAATCCACAACCTTGTTGTTACTTCCGCTATTTGGATTGAGGTAATAGTATTTACATTACTTTATACATGTGACTTACCTCTGTTATAAATCCTCGAGTACTGTGTGTGTCAGCATACCGATCCAGGGATGACACTTAAGCACAGAGACTTGACTGTCTGAGGTCGGGTCGCTACAAGTGCCCATACCCGATACTCAGTTCTCCTTTGGTGGTGAAGAAGATGAAGGTGGTGATGAAGAAGATTTCTTATCCTCGGATTTCCATGGCAATGGTGGTGGTGAGAAAGTGTGGGGTTTCCCTTTTGCTTCCTCCAGCTTCTGACAGAGAATAAAATTTTCATCAACTCACAATTATCTATCTCAAGTTTTATTGTCCTCTTGCATAATGCCTCCATGCTCTCATCCTTGAACCGGGAAGGAAACGATTCTTCTTCTTCTTCTTCGGAGGTCCAGCTATAGTGCCCCTCATCCCTGTAGAACTTGGGGTTTGCGATGAGATCGGCAACATAGCTCTCACCCTCGGAGTCTTGGGAGGACATATTTTTAGATCTACGCAGGAAATAGCAAGAAAAGTGGACAGAGGATTTCTCCGTGATGCGGTGGTTTACAGGTTCGGGAAGTATATATAGATTTTTTATCTTGAAGGACAAGTATAAGGTAGAAAAATGGAGTACGGGAGGTGTCCCAGGTGGGCACTAGACACCAGGGCGCGCCCCCAAAATTTTAAAATATTCCAAAACTGATAAAAAATATTTTTGCAGATTTTTCGAAGTCCATTTACTTACCGTATCACGTACCTCCTTATTTTCATGATTCTAGAGTGTTCCGGAAGGACTCTTTTATGTGTTCTTTCGGTGTCATAGTTTGGATAATATTACTTTCAACATTAATAGGCGTACCTGAGATATAATGTTTTATTCGTTGCCCATTGACAACCTTCGGGTAGTACCTTCGGAATTATTTATTTTGATGGCTTCGGACCAGTAAACCTCCGCGGTGACATATGGGCATTCCCATTTTGAGAGGAGTTTTCCTGCAAAATTCTGAAATGAGAGTTGTACAAAAGAACATATTCTTTGACATTAAACTCACACTTCTGAATTCTTTTGTCATGCCTTCTTTTTACTTTTTCTTTAAACAATTTTGCATTTTCATAAGCTTGGGTTCTCCATTCATCTAATGAGATAATATCAAATAACGTCTTTTCACCAGCAAGTTTGAAATCATAATTGAGTTCTTTGATTGCCCAATATGCTTTATGTTCTAACTCAAGGGGCAAATGACATGCTTTTCCATAAACCATTTTATAAGGAGACATACCCATAGGATTTTCATAAGCTGTTCTATAAGTCCAAAGTGCATGATCTAATTTCTTAGACCAATTCTTCCTGGACCTATTGACAGTCTTTTGCAAAATTAATTTTATTCCTCTATTGTATTAGACTGAGGATGATAGGGTGATGCAATTCTATGGTTAACATCATACTTGGCAAGCATTTTACGGAAAACACCATGAATAAAGTGTGAACCACCATCAGTCATTAAATATCTAGGAACTCCAAACCTTGGGAAAATAACTTCCTTAAGCATTTTAATAGAGGTGTTGTGATCAGCACTACTAGTTGGAATAGCTTCTACCCATTTAGTAAGATAATCAACAGCAACCAAAATATGTGTATACCCATTAGAGGAAGGAAAAGGTCCCATGTAATCAAATCCCCAAATATCAAATTGTTCAACAACAAGTGAATAATTTGTAACACCCTCGATGCGGCTATATCTCCCACGTGTCGAAGCATGACTTAGAGGCATAACCGCATTGAAAGCAATGTCGCAAGTGCGGTAATCTTCACACAACCCATGTAATTCATAAGGAAAAGAGATACATAGTTGGCTTACAATCGCCACTCCACACAATTACATGAATAAAGCATTACATCAACCAGATACAATCAAGGCCCGACTACGGAGCCAAAATAAAAGAAGACTACCCCAAATGCTACACAGATCCCCGATCGACCCCAACTGGGCTCCACTACTGATCAACTGGAAACGAAACAACACAAAGGACAAGATCTTCATCGAGCTCCTCCTTGAGCTTGGTTGCGTCACCTGTTCGGTATCATCGGCACCTGCAAACTGGTTTTGGAAGTAACTGTGAGCCACAGGGACTCAGCAATCTCACACCCTCGCGATCAAGACTATTTAAGCTTATAGGAAGGGTAAAAGGTATGAGGTGGAGCTGCAGCAAGCGACTAGCATATATGGTGGCTAACCTATTCGCAAAAGAGAGCGAGAAGAGAAGGCAAAAGCACGGTCAAACAACTATGATCAAGAAGTGATCCTAGAACAACCTACGTCAAGCATAACTCCAACACCGTGTTCACTTCCCAGACCCCGCCGAGAAGAGACCATCACGGTAACACACGCGGTTGATGTATTTTAATTAAGATCAACTTCAGGTTTTCTACAACCGGACATTAACAAATTCCCATATGCCCATAACCGTGGGCACGGCTTTCGAAAGTTCAAATCCCTGCAGGGGTGTCCCAACTTAGCCCATCACAAGCTCTCACGGTCAACGAAGGATATTCCTTCTCCCAAGACATTCCGATCAGACTCGGCATCCAGGTTACAAGACATCCTCGACAATGGTAAAACAAGTCCAGCAACACCGCCCGAATGTGCCGGCAAATCCCGATAGGAGCTGCACATATCTTGTTCTCAGGGCATACTCAGATGAGACATCCTACGAGTAAAACCAACCCTCAAGTTGCCCCGAGGTGGCCCCGCAGTCTACTCGGTCGGACCAACACTCAGAGGAGCACTGGCCCGGGGGGGTTAAAATAATGATGACCCTCGGGAGCGCGACTCCCAAGGGAAAAAGAGGCTAGGTGGCGAATGGTAAAACCAATGTTGGGCATTGCTGGAGGAGTTTTATTCAAGGCGAACTGTCAAGGGGTTCCCATTATAACCCAACCGCGTAAGGAACACAAAATCTGAGAACATAACACCGATATGACGGAAACTAGGGCGGCAAGAGTGGAACAAAACACCAGGCATAAGGCCGAGCCTTCCACCCTTTACCAAGTATATAGGTGCACTAATTAAATAAGAGATATTGTGATATCCCAACAAAATATCCATGTTCCAACATGGAACAAGCTCCAATCTTCACCTGCAACTAACAACGCTATAAGAGGGGCTGAGCAAAGTGGTAACATAGCCAAACAACGGTTTGCTAGGACAAGGTGGGCTAGAGGCTTGGTTCAACAATATGGGAGGCATGATAAGCAAGTGGTAAGTATCGCAGCATAGGCATAGCAAAAGAGCGAGCAACTAGCAAGCAAAGATAGAAGTGATTTCGAGGGTATGATCATCTTGCCTGAAATCTCGCAAGGAAGAAGAACGAGTCCATGAAGAAGACAAACGGCCGTAGTCGAACGGGTCCTCACAAACGCGACGTTATCGGAACCAACCTGAAGAAGCAACACCGGAAAGAAGCACACAACATAGTAAACAACCAACACACGAACATGGTATGATATGCGGGATGCGGCATGTGATGCATATGCATGATTTGGAAAGGAATGATTGAACCTGGCCTCAACTTGGAAATCCAAGAGTGCCACTGGAAAGGTGAGGTGATTTCGGTTGAAATCGATATAAAGATCACCAGAGTCGGATGCACGGTTTGGAAATGGCAAGCAAAACAAATATGGCACCGGTCTGCGATAATCAGCAATTGACCAACTAAATGCAACAACATAAATATGCTACAACACTCAAACATGGCAACAAAATACATGGCAGGTATCCACTCAAGATGCTTGACAAAATATGAACACTGAGCTACGTCTAAATCACTCATAAACAGGTTCAAACAAGCATGGCAAAAGTGCAAATGATAACAGGTTTCTGACTTAGTGAAATTAACGGCATGACAGGAATTTATCATCAGGAAGCAAACTTTAGAGCATGAAAACTACAAGGTACAGGAACATATCATGGCAAAGCAAGGCATGGCATGAAGCTACTCAAAGCACTTAACAAAAGTCCCTTAGTGACCTTGAGGAAAAAGGGATCAGAAAATACAATTGCAAGCATGCGAACATGGCAAAAACGTAAACAGATTCAGACTTAGTGAAAAACTAGAGCATGGCAAAACAGTTAACGAGTAGGCATGTTTACGAGCTCGATGCACTCACTATAGAGCATGGCATGACAAACTAAGCATACACCCATTAAGAAGACATGTCATAGAAGCTAGACATGGCAAGAACAACATCATAGCATGCACGGATCAATAGCAACAACCTCGGCAAAATCGCTAAACATGTCAACAATCTGCCAGGATTCACGATATAGCAAAAGTAGAGCTCAATTGACTCAAGCTAGGGTGCTCCATAAATGCAAACAAAGACATGGATGAATAGATCACCACAATATTAACAAAACATCCTTACTGATCATCCTCAAAAGAGGCACGGATCACTAGGAAACAATATGAACATATGGCATAACAACAAAATCAGGACAGGGACTTAGTGAAATTCTAAGTCCCTGAAATCAGCATTACCGATTACGCTACTTTGCAAGCTTGTGCTAGTCACCACATAGATCACAAAAATATATGGAAAGAACCTCTGTAAAGATGGCATGGCATATAACAAAACACATGTAGAGCTCAGGATCATAGCATGCACACATTAATCATGTCAAAAATGACAAAAGGCCATTTGCTGAAACAGATCTGACAAATTCATCACATAGCCCTCTTCCAACAGCATTTCGGGCATCAAGGTGAGCTTAAATGAAAACGATGCAATGACATGAAATGATGTACTCGTCGAGACGAACATTTTGATATGCTACACGCTCAAACCGGAGCCACGGATGATGAGTTATGATGCGATGAAAATACCCAAAAAATACTGGAATCTGGGGGACTTAGTGAAATTTGGACCTCTCAGGAAAAAGTCAACGCGGGACCGGATGAAGCGGGACGGCGCGGTGCGGATCCGAGACGGGTGTTTGGTTCGAGGATGGATGGATCTCATCCCGTCTTCTCCGGCGAGATGCCGAACTCCAGCGAGCATGGCGCGGGGCGGCGCCGAGCGGTGGAGCTCCAGCGAGCGGCGCGGGGGCGGCGCCGTTGGACGACGCCGGCGAGGGGGTCCGTGGGAGGCGGCGGAAGGCGACCGGCGCGGCGACGCGGATGGCGGCGCCGGCGAGGAACTCGAGCGGCTGCGCGGTAGAGAGGCGGCGGGCGGCGGCGCAGATCCGGCGGAAGCCGCGGCGGCGGTGGCGATGCGCGGGCCCAGCGCGGTTCTGGTGACGCGGGCGGAGGCGGGAGGCGATGCCGGTGAGCACGGTGAAGGCGCGAACTCCGGCGATGCAGGGCGCGGACGGCGGCGCGGGGACGGGCGCCGGGCGGCGGAGCGATGCGGCCCAGGGCTGCGACCGGCGAAGAACCCCGGCGACGGCAACGGCGGAATCCCGACGAGGTCCCTGTGCGGTTGGCGGCGCACGGGCCGAGCGGCGGCGGGGACCGGGCCTGCGCGGGCCGCAGATGGGCTTGGCGGGCCCGCGGCGAAGTGGGCGCAGGGGAGGTGAGGTGGCGGCTTAGGATAGGCTGGCGGCGGCGGCGGGGTGACGTGGCGGCCTCTGGTTGGCCGGAGTGAGGTGGCAGCGGGGTGGACATGTCTGGCCGACGCGAGAGGAAGTGTCCGGCGGCGCGGGGATAGGTGAGATCTAGGGTTTCGTCCGCGAATTTGGAAGGGTTGCACATATATATAGGTAGAGGGAGCTAGGAGAGTCCAAATGAGGTGCGGTTTTCGGCCACGCGATCGTGATCGAACGACCGAGATTATGGAGGGGTTTAGGTGGGTTTTGGGCCAAATTGGAAGGGTGTTGGGCTGCAACACACACGAGGCCTTTTCGGTCCCTCGGTTAACCGTTGGAGTATCAAACGAAATCCAAATGGCACGAAACTTGACAGGCGGTCTACTGGTAGTAAACCAAGGCCACTTGGCAAGTCTCGGTCCAATCCGATAACGTTTAACACCCACACACGAAAAAGAGGTAGAAAGGGACACCGGGTGACATAGGAGCGCCGGATTGCAAAACGGACAACGGGGAAAATGCTCGGATGCATGAGACGAACATGCATGCAAATGAAATGCACATGATGAAATGGTATGCAATGCAGGACACGCAAGAAATGACAAGGCAACAACAGCGAATAACTGGAGGACACCTGGCACATCGGTCTCGGGGCACTACATAATTCATCGGCATTTGTTGACGCTTAACGATATTACCTATCCTTTGACATTCATCACAAGATAAGACGAACTTACGGGCATCCTTGAAGAGAGTAGGCTAATAAAATCCAGGTTTCAATACCTTGTGAGCAGTTCTATCTCCAGCATGATGCCCTCCATAAGCGTCGGAGTGACATTTCCGTAGGATCTGTCCTTGTTCATGCTCAGGTACACAACATCTAATAATACCATCTACTCCTTTATAAAGATGTGGGTCATCCCAAAATTAATGTCTTAAATCATAGAAGAATTTTTTCTTTTGTTGATATGTAAATATAGGTGGTAAATATTTAGCAACAATGTAATTAGCATAATAATCATACCAAGGAGTACTATGAGAAACATTTATTGCAGCTAACTGCTCATGAGGAAAACTATCATCAACAGCTAGTGGGTCATCAAGCACATTTTCAGGCCTAGATAAATTATCAGCAACTGGGTTCTCAGCTCCTTTTTTATCAATGATATGAAAATCAAATTCTTGTAACAAGAGAACCCATCGAATAAGTCTAGGTTTAGCATATTTATTTTCCATAAGATATTTAATAGCAGCATGGTCTGTGTGAATAGTTACTTTGGAATCAACAATATAAGGTCTAAATTTATCACAAGCAAACACAACTGCTAAGAATTCCTTTCCAGTAGTAGCATAATTTCTTTGAGCACTGTCTAGAGTTTTACTAGCATAATGAACAACATTGAGTTTCTTATCAAATCGTTGTCCTAGAATGGAGCCAACAGCATAATCACTAGCATCACACATAATTTCAAAAGGCAAGTTCCAATCAGGCGGTTGAACAATAGGTGCAGAAATTAAGGCTTTCTTAAGTGTTTCAAAAGCTTCTAAACAATCATCATCAAAAACAAAAGGAATGTCCTTCTGCAAGAGACTAGTAAGAGGACTAGAAATTTTAGAGAAGTCTTTGATAAATCTCCTATAGAAACCAACATGACCTAAGAAACTATGAATACCTTTTATATCCTTGGGACATGGCATTAACCTTAGCTTTGTCCACTTCTATACCTCTTTCAGAAATTTTATGACCCAAGACAATGCCTTCATTAACCATAAAGTGGCACTTCTCCCAATTCAAGACAAGATTTGTTTATTCACATCTCATGCAAAACTCAATCAAGATTGCTTAAACAATCATCAAAAGACTTCCCATAAACACAAAAGTCATCCATGAAAACCTCAACAATCTTTTCACAAAAGCCAGAGAATATAGTAGTCATACATCTTTGAAAGGTAGCAGGTGCATTACATAAACCAAAAGGCATACGTCTATAAGCATAGGTTCCAAAGGGACAAGTAAAAGTAGTCTTTTCTTGATCAGGTTGAGAAACATGTATTTGTGAAAAGCTAGAATATCCATCAAGGAAGCAAAAGTGTGTGTGCTTAGATAATCTTTCAAGCATTTGATCAATAAAAGGCAAAGGGTAATAATCTTTTCTAGTTGCTTTGTTTAATTTTCTAAAATCAATTACCATTCTATAGACTGTGACAATTCTTTGTGGAATAAGTTCATTCTTATCATTAGGAACAACAGTTATACCTCTTTTCTTAGGAACACAATGAACATGATTGACCCATCTACTATCAGCTATGTGATAGATTATACCTGCTTCCAGAAGTTTTAATATTTCTGTTCTTACCACTTCTTTCATCTTCGGATTTAACCGACGTTGGTGGTCAACAACGGGTTTAGCATCAGGTTCGATATTAATTTTGTGCTGACAAAGAGTGGGACTAATGCCCTTTAAATCATCAAGAGTATATCCAATAGCAGCTTGGTGCTTCCTTACAACTTTCAATAATCTTTCTTCTTCATGTTCTGAAAGGTTAGCACTAATAATAATAGGATATATCTTCTTTTCATCAAGATAAGCATATTTCAAAGTGTGTGCAATTGTTTTAATTCAAACACAGGATCACCTTTAGGTGGAGGAGGACCTCCTAGAGTTTCAATAGGAAAATTGTGTTTAATTAGAGGACATTGTTCAAACAAAATTTTATCTATTTCATTTCTTTCATGCATATGAAAATCATTCTCATGGTCTAGCAGATATTGTTCTAAAGGATCAGTAGGTGGTATAGAAATAGAAGCAAGACCAATTAATTCATCCTTACTAGGCAATTCTTTTTATGATGATTTCTATTAAACTTGGAAAATTTAAACTCATGAGACTCATCACCAAAGCTAACACCAACAGTTTGTTTCTTACAATCTATCTTAGCATTAACTGTGTTCAAGAAAGGTCTACCAAAGATAATGGGACAAAAGTCATCTTGTGGGGAACCAAGAACAAGAAAATCAGTAGGGTATTTAATTTTCCCGCACAAGACTTCAACATCTCTAATAATCCCAATTGGTGATATGGTGTCTCTATTAGCAAGTTTAATAGTGACATCTATTTCTTCTATCTCAGCAAGTGCTATGTCTTTCATGATTTCTTCATATAAAGTGTAAGGAATAGCACTCACACTAGCACCCATATCACATCGACCATGATAAAAGTGATCTCCTATTTTAACTGAAATAATAGGCATGCCAACCACAGGTATGTTTATCTCTTTTGTCAGGTTTAGCAATTCTAGCAGCTTCTTCACAGAAGTAAATAACATGCCCATCCATATCTTCTTCCAAGAGATCTTTAACCATAGGAATACTAGGTTCTACTTTAATTTGTTCATCAGATTTAGGTGTTTTAATATAGCTTTTGTTAACCACAGTTGAAACGTTAGCATGTTCCTTTATCCTAACAAGGAAAGGTGGTTTCTCAATATAAGCAGAGGGAACAACTGGATCAACATTATAAAGTATAGTTTCTTCTTTAACTGGCACTGGTTTTTTAATTTCTTATTTAATAGGTGGGTGATATTTAAACCATTTCTCCTTAGGGAGTTCAACAAGAGTAGCAAATGATTCACAAAAGGAGGCTACTATCTCAGAGTCAAGTCCGTATTTAGTGCTAAACTTTTGAAAAGCATCGGTATCCATAAAAGATTTAACACAATAATATTTAATTTTAATACCTGACTCTTTACCTTCGTCGAGTTCCCAATCTTCAGAGTTGCATTTAATTCTTTCCAAAAGATCCCACCAGAATTCAATAGTCTTCTTCATAAAAGAACCAGCACAAGAAGTATCAAGCATGGTTTGATCATTACGAGAAAGCCGAGCATAAAGATTCTGAATAATAATTTCTCTTGAGAGCTCATGATTGGGGCATGAATATAACATTGAATTAAGCCTCCCCAAGCTAGAGCAATACTTTCTTCTTCACGAGGATAAAAATTATATATATAATTCCGATCACGATGAACTAGATGCATAGGATAAATTTTTTGGTAGAACTCCAATTTCAAACAATTCCAATTCCATGATCCAATATCATCACATAACCTATACCATGCCAATGCTTTCCCTTCAAAGATAAAGGGAAAACCTTTTTCATCACTTCATACCTGGGTAAACCTGCAAGCTTAAACAATCCACAAATTTATCCCACATATATCAAGTGCATATTTGGATGTTCGGTTCCATCTCCTGCATAAGGATTAGCTAGCAGTTGTTCTATCATACCCGAAGGAATTTCATATTCAATATTTTCAGTAGGTGTAGTAGGTTGAGGGGTAGCTAATTGTGGTTCCGGGCGATGTGAATATACCCCAAACAAACCCCTCAAAGGATTGTTTTCCATAGTAACAAGTGACAATAAATTTCAGCACACTATATAAATGTTTCCATACCAAATTCCACTTACCAAAGGCGCTTCACTCCCCGGCAACGGCGCCATAAAATAGCCTTGATGACCCACAAGTATAGGGGATCAATTGTATCTCTTTTCGATAAGTAAGAGTGTCGAACCCAGCGAGGAGCATAAGGAAATGACAAGTAGTTTACGGTAAGGTATTGTCTGCAAGTGCTGAAATTGTAAGTAGCGGAGTAGTTTGATAGCAAGATAATTTTTAACGAGCAAGTAACGATAATAGTAACAAAAGTGCAGCAAGGTAGCCCAATCCTTTTGAGGGAAAGGACAGGCCAAAACGATCTCTTACGATAAGCAAAGCGTTCTTGAGGGTACACGGGAATTTCATCTAGTCACTCTCATCATGTTGGTTTGATTTGTGTTCGCTACTTTGATAATTTGATATGTGGGTGGACAGTGCTTAGGTGTTTTTCTTACTTGAACAAACCTCCTACTTATGATTAGCCCTCCCGCAAGCATCCACAACTACGAGAAAAGTATTAAGAATAAATTCTAAATATAGCGTTAAACTTTTGGATCCAATCGGTCCCTTACGGAATAGCGCATAAACTGGGGTTTAAGCTTCTGTCACTCTCACAGCCCACCATCTAATTGCTACTCCACAATGCATTCCCTTAGGCCAAAATATGGTGAAGTGTCATGTAGTTGACGTTTACATGACACCACTAAGGGAATAACAACATACATACCATCAAAATGCCAAACACATATCAAGTTCACATGATTACTTGCAACATATGATTTCTCCCGTGACCTCAAGAACAAAAGTAACTACTCACAAATGATAAACATATTCATGATCAGAGGAGTATTAAATAGCATAATGGATCTGAACATATAATCTTCCACCAAATAAACCATATAGTAATCAACTACAAGATGTAATCAACACTACTAGTCACCCACAAGCACCAATCTATAGTTCCGGTAACAAGATTAAACACAAGAGAGGAACTAGGTTTGATATGAGATGGTGTTGTTGAAGATGTTGATGGATATTTCCCTCCCCAAGATGGAAGAGTGGTTGGTGATGATGATGATGACGATGTTTCCCCCTCCGGGAGGGAAGTTCCCCTAGCGGAATCGCTCCGCCAAAGGGCGAAAGTGCTCCTTCCCAAGTTCCGCCTCGAGACGGCGGCGCTCCATCCCGAAAGTCTTCCTCTTATTTTTTTTCTAGGTCAAAATGCCTTATATACCAAAAGATGGGCACCGGAGGTGGGACGAGGAGGCCACAACCCCCCAGGGCGTGCCAGGGCCCCTTGGCGTGCCCAGGTGGGTTGTGCCCACCTGGTGGTCCCCTTCTTGTAGTTATTTGCTCCAGTAATTCTTATATATTCCATAAAAAATCCCTGTGAAGTTTCAGCTTGTTTGGAGTTGTGCAGAATAGGTAGTCTGACGTAGCTTTTTCAGGTGCAGATTTGCAGCTGCCGAAATTCTCCCTCTTGGTGTGTACCTTGCAAATTATGAGAGAAAAGGCATTAGAATTACTCCAAAAAGAATTATTATGGATAAAAATATTATAAATAACAGTAATAAAACATGATGCAAAATGGATGTATCAATTGTCTACTAACATAAGCATTGAAGTTTTCTTGTTTAACAATAAAATTATCAAACTCATCCAAGCATTGTCTAGCAGACTTATTATAAGGAATATCACCTTCATCAGATCTACGGAGAGAGTTTACCTCTACTACCTGTGTCAGGTTATCAAGACCATGTATTTCTTCAATAGGTGGTAGATTTTTAACATCTTCAGCTTTAATACATTTTTCTTTCATAGATTTCTTTGCCACTTGCATATCTTGAGGACTGAGAATAGAATACCCCTTTTTTCAGAGTTGGCTTCGGAGTTGGTTCAGGAAGTGTCCAATCATTATCATTACTCAATATATTATTCAATAGCAATTCAGCTTGTTCAATAGTTCTTTCCCTCAAAACACAACCAGCACAACTATCCAGGTGGTCTCTGGAAGCATCGGTTAGTCCATTATAAAAGATATCAAGTATTTCATTTTTCTTGAAAGGATGATTAGATAAAGCATTAAGTAATCGGAGAAAACTCCCCCAAACTTGTGGGAGACTCTCTTCTTCAATTTGCACAAAATTAAATATTTCCTTTAAAGCAGCTTGTTTCTTATGAGCGGGGAAATATTTAGCAGAGAAGTAATAAATCATATCCTGGGGACTACGCACACAACCAGGAGCAAGAGAATTAAACCATAACTTAGCATCACCCTTTAATGCGAAAGGAAATAATTTAAGGATATAGTAATAACGCATTTTTTCCTCATGAGCAAATAGGGTGGCTATATCATTCAATTTAGTAAGATGTGCCACAACAGTTTCAGATTCATAACCATGAAAAGGATCAGATTCAACCAAAGCAATTAACTCAGGATCGACAGAGAATTCATAATCCTTATCAGTAACAAAGATAGGTGAAGTAGGAAAAGCGGGATCATATTTCATTCTAGCATTCAAGGATTTTTCTTTCAGCTTAGCTAAGAATTTCTTGAGATCTTCTCTATGATTGCAAGCAAAGAAGTCTCTAGCAGTTTCTTCATCCATGACATAACCCTCGGGAACAACAGACAATTCATATCTAGGAGGAGAATCATAATCTTCAATTTCAATAATATCATCAGTTTCAGTAATTTCATTCAATCTAACCCTAGCAAGTTGTTCATCACGAAATTCACCTAATGGCACAGTATTATCAAGCAGAGAAGTAGTTTCATCATAAGCATCATGCATAGCAGAAGTGGCATCATCAATAACATGCAACATATCAGAATCAATAGCAGGTGTAGGTGTCGCAAGTTTACTCAAAACAGAAGGAGAATTAAGTGCAGAGCTAGATGGCAGTTCCTTACCTCCCCTCGTAGTTGAGGGAAAAATCTTAGTACTTTGATCTTTCAGATTCCTCATAGTGATCAACAAATATAAATCCCAAGTGACTCGGAGAATAGAGCTATGCTCCCTGGCAACGGCGCCAGAAAAAGGTCTTGATAACCCACAAGTATAGGGGATCGCAACAGTTTTCGAGGGTAGAGTATTCAACCCAAATTTATTGATTCGACACAAGGGGAGCCAAAGAATATTCTTGAGTATTAGCAACTGAGTTGTCAATTCAACCACACTTGAAAGACTTAATATCTACAACAAAGTATTTAGTAGCAAAGTAGTATGGAAGTAACGATAACAGTGGCAAAAGTAACAGTAGCGATATTGTAGGAATCGTAATAGTGGCAACGGAAAAGTAACTAAACAAAGATCAATATGTGAAAAGCTCATAGGCAATGGATCAATGATGGATAATTATGTCGGATGTCATTCATCATGCAACGGTTATAACATAGGGTGACAGAGAACTAGCTCCAATTCATCAATATAATGTAGGCATGCATGCCGAATATAGTCATACGTGCTTATGGAAAAGAATTTGCATGACATCTTTTGTCCTAGCCTCCCGTGGCAGCAGGGTCCTATTGGAAACTAAGGGATATTAATGCCTCCTTTTAATAGAGTACTGGACCAAAGCATTAGCACTTAGTGAATACATGAACTCCTCAAACTACGGTCATCACCGGGAGTGGTCCCAACTATTGTCACTCCGGGGTTGCCGGATCATAACACGTAGTAGATGACTATTGACTTGCAAGATATGATCAAGAACGCAAATATATTCATGAAAACATAATAGGTTCAGATCTGAAATCATGGCACTCGGGCCCTAGTGACAAGCATTAAGCATAGCAAAATCATAGCAACATCAATCTTAGAACATAGTGGATACTAGGGAACAAACCCTAACAAAACTAACTCAATTACATGGTAAATATCATCCAACCCATCACGGTCCAGCAAGCCTACGATGGAATTACTCACGCACGGCGGTGAGCATCATGAAATTGGTGATGGAGGATGGTTGATGATGACGATGGTGATGGATTCCCATCTCCGGAGCCCCGAACGGACTCCAGATCTGCCCTCCCGAGGAAGAACAGGGCTTGGCGGCTGCTCTGTATCGTAAAACATGATGAGTCCTGATAACCCACAAGTATAGGGGATCGCAGCAGTTTTTGAGGGTAGAGTATTCAACCCAAATTTATTGATTCGACACAAGGGGAGTCAAAGAATATTCTCAAGTATTAGCAGCTGAGTTGTCAATTCAACCACACCTGGAAACTTAGTATCTGCAGCAAGGTGGTTGGTAGCAAAGTAATATGATAGTAGTGGTAATGGTGGTAAAAGGTAACAGTAGAAGAAGTAATATTTTGGTATTTTGTAGTGATGATAACAATAGCAACGGAAAACTAAATAAGCGAAGAACAATATATGGAAAGCTCGTAGGCAATGGATCGGTGATGGAGAATTATTCTAGATGCGGTTCATCATGTAACAGTCATAACCTAGGGTGACACAGAACTAGCTCCAGTTCATCAATGTAATGTAAGCATGTATTCCGAATATAGTCATACGTGCTTATGGAAAAGAACTTGCATGACATCTTTTGTCCTACCCTCCCATGGCAGCGGGGTCCTATTGGAAACTAAGGGATATTAAGGCCTCCTTTTAATAGAGTACCGGAACAAAGCATTAACACATAGTGAATACATGAACTCCTCAAACTACGGTCATCACCGGTAAGTATCCCGATTATTGTCACTTCGGGGTTAACGGATCATAACACATAATAGGTGACTATAGACTTGCAAGATAGGATCAAGAACTCTCATATATTGATGAAAACATAATAGGTTCAGATCTGAAATCATGGCATCGAGCCCTAGTGACAAGCATTAAGCATAGCAAAGTCATAGCAACATCAATCTCAGAACGTAGTGGATACTAGGGATCAAACCCTAACAAAACTAACTCGATTACATGATAAATCTCATCGAACCCATCACCGTCCAGCAAGCCTATGATGGAATTACTCACGCACAGCAGTGACCATCATGAAATTGGTGATGGAGGAAGGTTGATGATGACGATGGCGACGGATTCCCCTCTCCGGAGCCCCGAACGGACTCCAGATCAGCCCTCCCGAGAGAGTTTAGGGCTTGGCGGTGGCTCTGTATCGTACAACGCGATGAATCCTTCTCTCTGGTTTTTTTCTCCCCAAAAGTGAATATATGGAGTCCAGGTTGAGGTTGGTGGAGTGTCAGGGGGCCCACGAGGCAGGGGGCGCGCCCAGGGGGCAGGCGCGCCCCCACCCTCGTGGACAGGTGGGGCCCCCTGATGTGGATCTTCCTTCCAATATTTATTATATATTCCAAAATAATTCTTTGTTGATTTTCAGGTCATTCCGAGAACTTTTAGTTCCGCAGAAAAATAACACCATGGCAATTCTGCTGAAAACAGCGTCAGTCCGGGTTACTTCCATTCAAATCATGCAAGTTAGAGTCCAAAACAAGGGCAAAAGTGTTTGGAAAAGTAGATACGACGGAGACGTATGAACTCCCCCAAGCTTAAACCTGTGCTTGTCCTCAAGCAATTCAGTTGATAAACTGAAAGTGATAAAGAAAAACTTTTACAAACTCTGTTTGCTCTTGTTGTTGTAAATATGTAAAGCCATCATTCAAGTTTTCAGCAAAGATTATAAACTAACCATATTCACAATAACATTTAGGTCTCATGTTTACTCATATCAATGGCATAATCAACTAGCGAGAAATAATAATAAATTTCGAATGACAATACTTTCTCAAAATAATCATGATATGATATAACAAGATGGTATCTCGCTAGCCCTTTCTGAGACTGCAAAACATAAATCCAGAGCAGTTTTAAAGATCAAGGACTAACTAGACATTGTAATTCATGGTAAAAGAGATCCAGTCAAGTCATACTCAATGTAAACTAACAATAAAGAATGCAAATGACAGCGGTGCTCTCCAACTGGTGATTTTTAATAAGAGGGTGATGACTCAACATAAAAGTAAATAGATAGGCCCTTCGCAGAGGGAAGCAGGGATTTGTAGACGTGCCAGAGCTCAGTTTTGAAATAGATATGAATAATATTTTGAGCGGTATACTTTCATTGTCAACATAACAACCAAGAGATGGCGATATCTTCCATGCTACACACATTATAGGCGGTTCCCAAATAGAATGGTAAAATTTATACTCCTCATCCACCAATAAGCATCAATCCATGGCTTGCTCGAAACAACAAGTGCCTCCAACTAACAAGAGTCTCTGTAAGTGCATCTAGTGCCACCCCTAGTTGGTTTTGGAGTATTGACGACAAACCTAGTTGAGGGACTAATGTGCTTGTGAGAATTGCAGCAAAACACAGGTAGAAGTCCCTCATTGATTCGGTTTTACTACCAGAGATGACCCCTAAAAATGTATGAAGACATTGAAGACAAAGGTGGTATATGAAGATATTCACATTGAAGACTATGACAACAGAAGACACGTTATGAAGCCTATGGAGCTCGAAGACTTAGATCTTTCGTAGTTCTTTCTTTTATTTTGTGTTGAGTCATAGGAACCACCGTACTGTTAAGTGGGGTCCAGGAGAACCAGTCAGAATGACTGAAGTGATGCCTAAATCAAAAACCTATGTCTTCGAGTGAAGACAATGAGAGCGAATCTTGTCTAGAGCCGGACAAGTCAGCTTTACTTGTAGCCCAAGTAAAGTTGCCACGAGAGTTCGAAATCTGACCATTGAGACACGTGTCAGTTCCTTAGTGACCCAGGGTCATTTCGGACAAATCAGGTCGGGTTGCCAAGTGGCTATAAATAGCCCACCCCCACAACCATAAACGGTTGGTTGCTTAGATTTCAGTGCACGGCTTTTGTCGTTTGAGAGCAACCCACCTCGAAGCCTTTGAGAGAAAATTCCTAGTGAGGAGAAAAGCCCTAACCACCCAGAGCCAGAGTAAATTGGGCATCACATGAGTCTTCTTGTCTGTGTGATCTGAAGACTTATTACACTTGAGGACTGTGAATCCTCCAGACGGTTAGGCGTCGCGTTCAGAGCATCCAAGAGACATTGTGGATTGCCAGTGAACGAAGTCTGTGAAGGTTTGGGAGTCTACCTTGAAGACTACCAGAGTGATTGGGCGAGGACTAAGTGACCTTAGCTCAAGGAGAATACGGTGAGGACTTGGTGTCCTGAACTGTGTGTCCGGGACTGTGTGTCCTAAGGTTTAAATACCTAGCCGCTCCAACCAGACGTACAGTTGTCACAGCAATTGGAACTGGTCCAACATATCATTGTCTTCAACGAGTCACTGGTTTCATCTTCACTTCCTTCTCTTGCTGTTACTCATTGTGAAGTCATTGCATGCTTGCTTTATCATTTGTTTTCACAACGTGAATGCATGATCTGTTTGGCTTCATAACTTCTTCCTACTTGATCCTTATTACACTGAAGCTGTTTGTCACTGTGCTCTCACTCTATTGAATACTTGACCATGGCTGGCCTAGTGTAATCTAACTTCCGCTGCATAGTAATAGGCATAATCTTCACTGTTTGTCTTCATAACTCCCAAGTTTTGAAGACTTTCATAAAAATCGCCTATTCACCCCCCCTCTAGTCGATATAACGCACTTTCAATTGGTATCAGAGCAAGGTGCTCCCTTGTTCTGTGTGATTCGGTTTAACCACCTGGAGTTTTAGCTATGTCGACTGCAGGGATAATCAAAGTCTCCGCTGCGTGCCCCGTCTTTGATGGAACTGAATATCCCTACTGGAAGAATAAGATGCGAATGCATCTTGAAGCCATTGACGTCGACCTTTGGTATGTCGTCGAGAACGGCGTTCCCAAGGCTGGAGAAGGTGTCACTGCTGCTGATGTCAAGAAGTTCACTCAACTGGACTCTACTGCCAAAAATATCATCTGTGGTCATCTTACAAAAGGACAGTATGGCCGTGTGAGTGCCTTGAAGACATCCAAGCTGGTCTGGGACTGGCTCTCCAAGGTCAATGAAGGCGTCTCAACCCAGAGAGATCAAAGAATCAGTGTTCTTCGCAACCTCTTCAACCGCTTCAAGCGAAATGACAATGAGAATGTCCAGCACACATTTGACCGACTCACTGACATCACAAATGAGCTTCAAGCCCTCGGCGCCACTGAAATCACCAAACATGAAATCGTCAAGACGCTGCTGAGATCACTTGATAGTTCGTTTGACATCCTAGCCTTGATGATTCAAGAATGTCCTGATTTCAAGACACTCGATCCGTCTGACATACTTGAGAGGCTCAACACACATGAGTTTCAGCTTTCTGAGAAAAGAGATATCTACGGTCCAAACTATGGGCGAACTCGCGCCTTGAAGGAAAAAGCTGTCTCCTCATCTGAAGAAGAATCTGACTGCAGTTCTGATGATCCTGAAGACATTGGAAGAGAACTTGCAATGCTAGTGAAGAAGTTCCAAAATTTCACCAAGAAGAAAGGCTTCAGAAAATCTTCACGATCAAGCTCAAGGAATGATGAAGCTTCTTCTCATGACTACAAGAAGAAAACATGTCACAAGTGCAAGAAAACTGGACACTTCATCTCTGAGTGTCCACAGTGGGACAATGAGAACAGAAGGAAGAAGAAGAGCAAGGAATATGATTCTGACGACAAGAAAAAGAAGAAATACTCAAAGTCTTCTTCCAAGTCTTCATCAAAGTCATCATCACACAAGAAGAGCTCATCTGGCAAGGCACGTGCGTTTGTTGGAAAGGAGATGGATTCAGAGGAGGAGTCCGCATCTGAGGAGGCAGAGGTGGAGTCTGAGGAGGTGTCTGATTCTGGCATTGCGAGTCTGGCTACAGCATACATCGCCAAGTCTATCTTCAACACTGAAGACAATGACTGCATCACCGACACCGACGCAAATGACAAGAACGACTCCACTCCTACCTACTGCTTCATGGCACGCGGTGCCAAGGTAAACACACGCACTACTTGCTATCAAACATCTAGTGACGATGACTCTGAATGTGATTCAAAACCTAGCTACAAAACGCTTGCTAAAATTGCAACTGAACAACAGAAAGCTATGGAACATATTCAAAAACTGTTAGACAGAAGCGATGATCTGTTGGGTGCTGAAATGACTCGATCTGAATCCTTAATTGAAGACATAAAAAACCTTCACGTTAAGTATCAGGAACTTGAAGATCGTCATGATACTCTCTCAACAACTCATGAAAAGCTTTCCTACGATTATCTTCAAAGGAAGCGAGAACTTGAGAAATTGAGGGTGGCTCATGAAGATCTTCAAAAGGAAAATGAGTCACTTCGCTCCGAACAGATCAGTCCCGCTCAGGAAGGATTTGAACCACCATGTCTTAAATGCATTGAGCGTGATAATGCTAATTCTGTTGCTGAATGTTCCACTGCTACTGCTGTTGCAATATCTTCAACTGTTGACGTGGTAACTAACCCCTCTTCTGAGGATACCACTGCTATTGCTGATGAGAATGCTATGTTGAAGACATTGATTGAAACAGGGATGTACAAAAGTCTTAAAGGACATCAGACATTATGTGATGTCCTCAAGAAGCAGATCCTGAACCGAAACCCTAGGAAAGAGGGTGTTGGATTTGTGAGGAAAATCAATGCAGATGGCACTTACTGGAAACCTGAGCAGTACCCCAAAACCACATGGGTTGCTGCAAAGGAACTTTCAGCAGATCCATCCAACTTATCTGGCTTCACTTGTGCTAACCCCATTATCATTGATGAATCCTTTGATGCAAACTATAAACTGTTTAAAAATCAGAATGGTGAAGTGTTTGCAAGGTACATTGGTACTAACTGCAGGAATGGACCGCCTATGAAGAAGATCTGGGTTTCCAAAAAGTGTCTAGAAAATCTTCCTATGAATGTCTTCATGACACCTCACTTGAAGAAGACAAACCTCAGACCAAAGGCTTCATACGGTCCAATGGCTTCATACAAACAGAGGACTCACCTGAGTCACACTAACGCAAATGTTTTGCAGGGAAACTATACTCAGGCATATGAATATGAGAGCGGTTCATCGAACCGTGTTCATGTGACCAAAAATTATTCTGCTTATTCCTATGAGTATTATTGTCCACCTGCTAGACTGTTTGCAAAGGCTTCAAAGCCAAAATTCTCAGATGCTACTCTTAGACTTATTGCTTCTAAGCCACCCTTGAAGATGTGGGTGGTTAAGAAAGCTTAACTCTCTTTTGCAGGGAAAGGTCTCCAGCAGAAAAACAAAATCTTCTGATGCTATTGCTGGGGACCTTAAAAATCTTGTAGGGCGCAATATAAAATGCCCGAATGGCATTATTATGTACCTCGTTCCTGAATCGCATGCTACTATCCCTATTAGTCCTAATCTGGATCTAAGTTTTCATAACCCACTGGTTCGTCAAATGTTTATGCTTCACAATTCTCTTCGTGAAGCCTATCCCCCAAACTGCACTGTAGGGTACGACACCAGCGACTTCAAAGTCTTCAGAATGGATTATTGACAGTGGGTGTACAAATCACATGACTGGCAAAAGAAGCCTTCTTATGGACTCAACATTATGTCCATCTGACAAGAGCCACATCACATTTGCTGACACTGGTAAAAGTAAGGTATTGGGTCTAGGTAGAGTTGCAATCTCAAAGGATCAACACATGGATAAAGTCATGCTAGTTGAATCCCTTGGCTTCAACTTAATGTCTGTCTCAATGCTTTGCGATTTGAATATGATTGTAATGTTTGGAAAATATCGTTGCCTGGTGCTAATGGAATCTGACAAATCTCTAGTGTTTGAAGGGTATCGGAAAGGTGATTTGTACGTGGTAGATTTCTCAGCAGGACCACAACTTGCAGTATGTCTTCTTGCAAAAGCTTCAGAATGCTGGCTTTGGCATCGAAGGCTTGGGCATGCTGGCATGAGGAACCTCCACACCCTTGCGAAGAAGAAGCATGTCATAGGCATCGAGGGCGTCAAGTTCAAGAAAGATCATTTATGCGGTGCCTGTGAAGCAGGGAAGATGACAAGGGCAAAACATCCTTCGAAGACAATCATGACTACTACACAACCCTTCGAACTGCTCCACATGGATCTTTTTGGTCCCACTCACTACTCAACTTTTACTACTTCTGCTTACCTCTATGGCTTCGTCGTTGTTGATGATTACTCTAGATATACTTGGGTACACATAATCCTTTACAAGACTGAAGTACAGGATGTCTTCAGACGCTTTGCCAATCGAGCCATGAACAATTTTGGCGCCAAGATAAAGCACATCAGAAGTGACAATGGCACTGAATTCAAGAACACTGGCCTTGATACATATCTTGATACCTTGGGCATCACACATGAATTCTCAGCTCCGTACACGCCACAGAAGAATGGCGTCGTCGAACGCAAGAACAGAACACTCATTGAAATGGCCAGAACAATGCTAGATGAATACAAGACTCCAAGAAAATTCTGGACTGAAGCCATTGATACTGCATGCCATACAATCAATCGTGTTTATCTTCACAAGCTTCTGAACAAGACTTCTTATGAACTCCTAATTGGCAAGAAGCCAAATGTCAGTTACTTCAGAGTATTTGGCGCAAAGTGCTGGATCAAGGACCCACACCACACCTCAAAGTTTGCACCAAAAGCACATGAGGGCTTCATGCTTGGATATGGAAAGGATTCACACTCCTACAGAGTCTTCAATCTCTTCCATTACAAAGTGGTCGAAACAGTGGATGTGCGATTTGATGAAACAAATGGTTCACAAAGAGAACAACTGCCAAATGTGCTAGATGAAGTTCCAGCTAGTGAATCAATCAAGCTTATGGGAACTGGAGAGATTATGCCTTCTGAAGCTCATCCTGAAGAAGAACTCATCATCTCAGCACCTGATCAACATGAAGACAATGCTCGGCATGAAGACATTCCTCCAAACAACAACACAGATCAGCAAGAGCAAAGTCTTCGCCCTGTACATCCTCGTGTTGCAAATGAAGTGCAGATTGACAGAATACTTGACAGCATCAATGCACCTGGTCCACTCACTCGTTCAAGGGCAACTCAGCTAGCAAACTTCTGTGGGCATTTCGCATTCGTCTCAATATCAGAACCCAAGAAAGTTGAAGAAGCCTTCATGGAACCTGAATGGATTCAAGCTATGCAAGAAGAGCTTCAACAGTTTGAGCTGAATAATGTATGGGAACTGGTTAAGCGTCCTGATCCACGGAAGCACAACATAATAGGCACCAAATGGATATACCGCAACAAGCAAGATGAGCATGGTCAAGTTGTCAGAAACAAAGCTCGTCTCGTTGCTCAAGGATATACTCAAGTGGAGGGCATTGACTTCGATGAAACATTTGCTCCTGTGGCTAGGCTTGAAGCCATACGCATATTGCTGGCCTATGCAAATCATCATAACATACTTCTATATCAAATGGATGTGAAAAGTGCCTTTCTCAATGGCAAGATTGAAGAAGAAGTGTATGTTGCACAACCACCTAGCTTTGAAAATCCAAAACATCCTGATATGGTATACAAGCTCAACAAGGCACTGTATGGCCTCAAACAAGCCCCTAGGGCCTGGTATTATACACTCAAGCACTTTCTGAAGAGCAAAGGCTTCATACCTGGTTCCCTGGATCCCACTCTTTTCACGAAGACATACGATGGTGAACTGTTTGTGTGCCAAATATATGTGGATGACATTATCTTCGGCTGCACCAATCAGAAGTACAGTGAAGAGTTTGGATATATGATGCAAGAGCAATATCAGATGTCCATGATGGGGGAGCTGAAGTACTTCCTTGGTCTTCAAATCCGACAATAGCGCAATGGCATCTTCATATCTCAAGAGAAGTATCTCAAAGATTGCCTGAAGAAGTTCGGTATGCAAGACTGCAAAGGCTTCACAACACCAATGCCAGCCAAACATCATCTAGGTCCTAACGACAATGGTAAAGAGTTCGATCAAAAGGTATACCGCTCCATGATTGGGTCTTTGCTTTATTTATGTGCATCTAGGCCAGATATTATGCTTAGTGTTTGCATGTGTGCTCGATTTCAAGCGGCACCAAAGGAGTCGCATCACTTAGCTGTGAAGCGAATTCTTCGATATTTGGCTCACACCCCAACTCTAGGATTGTGGTATCCAAAGGGCTCAGAGTTTGATTTGGTTGGATTTTCGGATGCTGATTATGCTGGTGACAAAGTTGATCGCAAGTCAACATCAGGCACATGTCACTTTCCGGGACGATCACTTGTATGTTGGTCTTCAAAGAAGCAGAACTGTGTATCTCTCTCCACTGCTGAATCTGAATACATTGCTGCTGGATCTTGCTGCGCTCAGCTTCTGTGGATGAAGCAAACACTCAAGGATTATGGCATTTATCTGAAGCAAGTGCCACTTTACTGCGACAATGAAAGCGCCATCAAGATTGCCAACAACCCAGTTCAGCACTTGAAGACAAAGCACATTGAAATTCGTCATCACTTTCTCAGAGACCATGTTGTGAAGGAAGACATTGATATCATACACGTCAACACTGAAGAGCAATTGGCAGATATCTTCACCAAGCCCTTGGATGAGAAGAGGTTTTGCAAGTTACGGTGTGAGCTAAATATCCTGGAATCCTCAAATGTCCTGTGATCAGGCACACATCCTAACACTTATGCATATTGATGACTTAGATGTGCAACACACAAAGTAAAGTATATCTTCAATCAATGAAGACATACATTCTAAGTGTGAATACATTAATGTGGAATTTGACTTCGGAGCGCCACGATAATTGTGCGCCGTGTCTGGGTCTAATACTTCCTATACGGTGGGTAACGCCACCACCAAACGTTCCATTTTGAAGTGTTTAACTCTTGGCGTTACCTCGCAATATCTTCACATTTAGCTAGGCTTCGAACTCAATATGTCTTCATGATTATCTTCATTACGTTGATTAAATAGATATAAATGATCTAGTGTTCTGTCCTCTATAGCATTCACTTATAGCTATGTCTTCTTGGTTGAATCTTTTGAACTAAGTGAATGTGATCGGACCCTAATCTCTCTATGCTTTCTATCTCAAACTCTATCTCTCCAAGTCATATGCATTCTGTTGAAACTGTCGAATGTCTTCACTGTGTCCTTGTCAGCTGAAGACATAGAGACAACCATAAACGTCCGTTTTTAATGCTCATTCCTCCACATAAGATCCGGAGAAGCAGGAACGACCACCCGACAATTTAGGCGTGCGTGGGACATGGAACAAACCCCAAGCTTCCGCTAACTGGCCACGCGTGCCTCAAATGCGAACCGCCAGGGGCACCTGCGTAATAGCACAGTGCCGCCTCTGAGTCTATAAATTCACACTTACCGCGGTCATTATCTCCTTCTTCCATCCTCGCACGAACCCTAGCGCCACCGCTAGCACTCGACGACGCCGGAGACGAAGCGCTTCGCTGCCGCAACCTCTCCAACGCCGTCCTCACGCCGACCGCGGACATCGTCCTCTCCGCCGTTGCCGTAGGTGTTTTCCGTCGCCAAGTTAGGGCACGGAGGACTGAACTGCTCGGCATCAACTTCCTTCCGTCTAGTAGTTCCAGTGTGGTAAATAAAACTTCTTTTTACAGCCTCTTTTGATCTCATGGTTCTGTCACTTTCTACCATAAGAAGTTTCCCTTCACACCAGTTAGATCTCTCGATGCATCTCATAACATGCCTAGTATATTCACTTGTGCTTCATAAAGTAGTTAGATTCCTCACTTGTACTAATTTATGGGTTCGTACAAATCTGGAACCAACTTCTTATCTATAAGTGAATGTCTTCGCACAATGAGGTCAATGTCTTCTAAACTGATTAATCTTCAAAACCTTCTGAGAATGCATATGACCTCTTCCCCTTCCCTCGCACCTTAATGCTGTCACAGGTACATGTTCGTGGGAGAATCCTTCGGTTCTCATAGTCTGCATTCATTTGTAGAATTCCTACAGCATCACATAAACTCTCCTGAAGCCAGTTCCTGTTTGTCAAGAAAAAGAAAGCCTTTGAAGCCTTTGAAAGTTTTGAAGCCTTTCAAGTTAAAGTTTATGGCTTCAGTTGCAGAAGCAAGAAAGGGGGGCAGACAGAGACGTGAGGGAACTTCCAAGGATCTGCCTGAAGACTTGGCAGAAATGTACAAAACAGATCCAGAAGAGAGCTATGGGCAGCGCAAGACTCGAATCCAATGGATTCGACGCTATTGGGCAGAACAGTGGTTCAAATATCGCTTCGTCACCCAGGAGTATGCCGAAAAGAATGCTATCAAGAGTCCATGGGGGGATATCTTATACAAGAACCTTGTACCCAGGACCAGAGATGAAGCCATCGCTCAAGGCTTCTACCCATGCATGGTCCGAGGGCCACAGCCTGATGATGCACATCCGTCGTCACTTCTTTGGTGTCGTGACGACAATCTCTTCAAACGCAACTTTCAGTTTGCTCAACAGTCAGCGAAGCTAAACAAGAAGAAATTTGGGCTTGACTTCAACCCTGGTCCCTCCTCACCAAGGGCAGATGGCACACGCGATGCGGAACCCAATATCATCGGTCCGTTTGCCAATCTTGAGGGCCTGATCACCCACATCTTAGTCCAAGGGACTGCTGTGAATGACCCTCCAGCTGATTCTGAGTCTGATGAAGCTCCTGCTGTGCCGAAGCCAAAGAAGACAAAGAAACCAAAAGCTTCGAAGCCGGCCCCTGCCTCAAAAATCTCAAGGGAGAAGCCATTGAAAACTACACCTCCTGAAGTCAGTGTGCAGTCTGAAGACGTATCCCGCGTCTCCAAGCCCCTGAAGGAAAAGGAGCCCCAACAACAAACAAGTAAAGAGCTCACTGCTGCTGCCATTCTGCACTGTGAAGCCATTGATCTATCAAGCGATGAAGATCTGGGCGATGATGCACTAGAGCAGCTCATCAAAAGCAAGGAGGAAGCGGAAATCTTCAACAATCTGCCTCTCTTTGATGTCGCCATCATCCACAGCTTCATCGATGAATGGTTTGACACACCAGATATAAGCTTCAATGATCTGCAGCTGCCTGTTGGACTCAGCGTCGCCTTCCAAGGCGCAATTGCTTCAGAACTGGCCATTGCTCAGCGCATTGTTGAGCTGAAGCAGAAGATTGATCACGAAAAGGCTCAGTTCAAGAAGCACATGGCGAGCCTCAGCGTGCAGGAAGTGAGGAGCTTCAAAATCATGCTGCATGATCTCAAAGAAAACTTTCTGAAGAAGCGTGCTGAAGCTCAAGGCTCGCGTGAAAGGATGAAGTCATTGGCTGACAAATGTGTTCAAGCCTACAACGAGGCTGAAAAGCGCAAGGCACTTGGGCGTCCAGGTATCGACCCCAGGATGGCCGCAAAGAAGAAGAAGCAGCCTACTGTGAGTGAACCAGAGGCATCAAAACAAGCAGCTAATCCGATTGTCTTCCCAACCGCCACGACCGGCTCGAAGCCAAAGAGCCGGTCAACAGCTTCAGAGCTAAAGAAGACAAGAGCTGTAGAAGCTGAAGCCAGAAAAAGGAAGAGCTCTGAAGCCTCTCCTACTGCCCCCAGCAAAAAGAAGCGCAAGACCAAGAAATCTAGGGCTGCTCCCACAGAGCCCTTGATGGTTGAACCCCTTTCTGTCATTCACCCCAATGCAGAAAGAAGACTGACAGTTCATGAGCCTGCTCCCACAGAGGCACCTGACGCTGAAAATATTCCAGCAGCCGATCCAATAGCTGTTGAAGACATTGGTCATTAGGACAATGTGCAAGGTGATGCAGCCCTTCCTCAGCTTGAAACAAGCGAACTCATCAGCATTGGCCGTCCTCTGACGCCAATGGCCCAAGATGAGTCATGGGCGGATCGCCCTCAGGAGGAAGAAGAAGACATTGAGGCCCAGCCCACTCCAACACCACAAGCGTCGTCTGCGTTCCGTAGGCTTCGCAAAGGTCCACGGCCTCAAGTCCAGTCTGCAGAAATTCCGGCTGCATCAGCCGAAGACAATAAAGAAGCACCTCCAGAACCCACTCCCTTGCTCCATCAAGATGCAGTTCCCCAGGAGAACGTGCCTGAAGTTGTCCCTCAAACTACTAACACTGAAGCCAATGTGGAGCCCGCCCCACCAAATGCTTCAGCAGACAGTGAAGCCACTGAGCCAGACACTTCAGTTCCTGAGTCTGCTGCGGGTCCACAATTTGATTATCACATAGAGCACAGGCCTCATGTCCAGAAGCCAGTCCCAAGGCTTCCAAGGTTCCCAGGTCCTGCATCAGCACCTGGCTCCTTTGATATAAACAGCTTCAAGGCAGACAACACATTTTTCAATAGCTCCAAGAACCCCTATTCAAGGGAAAGGATTGTATCAGACAGGTTCTGGAGCTATTCACAGCGCAGCTATTATTCTTGCATCTTATACAACCAAGGTCGCATCTTCCCTCACAAGCGCCTTGAGGTTGAAGCTATTGCTGGTCTGCCATGTCTTGAGGAAGCTTTGGACTGCTTCAGGCAAGTGGGTCTGCTGCCGTTCGTGACTGATGAAGAGCACTGGAACGAAGAGCTTCTGCTTCAGTTTTATGCCACTCTCCATATCAAAGGATACAACAGAGATCCGAAGACTTGGATCCTAGAGTGGATGACCGGAAATGTCCATCATGAAGCCAATGCATTTGATATCATTGAGCTCACCGGCCTGCCCACTCCAGGCGAATTCTTCAAGGAAGGCTGCCAACCACATTCTGAAGCTATTGAGAGTATTTTCCAGAGACCTGAACCAAATATGAGTCAGATGCTCTCAATGATGAAGCCATTGCCTCGTTGAAGACCTAGAGTACCTGCCCAGGACCATATATCATATTATCCGGCGGACTCTCTAGCCATTAAGGGACACTCTCCACATGCCAAAATTGAGGGTGCAATGAAGACCCTCATATTCTATATCATGCATGGCAAATGCTTCAACGCACAGGATCTTTTCATACGACAACTTGCTGCGTCAGGCTCGGACTTATTTGGTCTAAAGTTCTATGCCCCTTGGGTGATGAGGCTGATCAAACTGCACTCTACAATTTCGTATCAACCCTCAGCCCGAAACCATCGCATCTTCCTGCCAGATGTGGATATCTCTGCTGAAGTAATATACCCTGAGCCTGCCAAGCAACCAATAAGTCTTCAGAATGCCGAACACCAGAGCTTCACGCAAAATGTTGAAGGTGTTGAAGCCATGTCCAGGGTCTATCCGATGGCTGGCACTACACGTGCACCAGCATCAACTGAAGCCACAGATAGCACAAACGCGCCAAGACCCAAGAAGCGTGCTCGTGTCCTCACTGACCGAGAGCTTCTTGTGGCCCTTCACCAAAAGCAAGATAGGCATCACGACTGGCTGAAACGTCAGATGAAGAGCCTCTTGGTGGATGTCAATCGTCTTCGAAACCTGGCCACCAAGAATGCCTTCGTTACACATGAGACTTGCCGTCGTACGTGGAAAGGGCTCTCAATGATCTGCACTGAAGCTGAACTTGCAGAGGATGGCTTCACAGAGCGATTCAAATTTGACACCACACCTCCTAGGAGGGCTGTGATGCGCAACACACCGTCACTTGAAGACTCTGAGTATTCCCCATCTGCTGCCACCGTCACTGCGAGGATCATTGATGAAGATGATGATGCTACTTCACCACCACCCGCTTCAGCACCTCAAAGCTCAGCACCGCCAAACAACTCCACCGACCCTGCTGCGCCTTGGAACGCGTAGAAAACTCTATGTCTTCAAACCTTTTTGGCCATTCCTGACAAAAGGGGGAGAAGCATATGATGTTTAGAGTCTTCAAGCGGGTCAACATGGGCGGGTGCCTTGTTTTGTTATACTTTGCTTCGTGTTTACAACTCTTGTTTTTGCTTCATTTGGTTCTTTTGAGTTGTAAACACTAAAACTCGATGGTCGTCTGCTACTTGTTTACCACTCTGTTTGCGAAGATAAATTCCGCATGTGCGACGATAAATTCCGCACTCATCTCATTCTGCAGACGTCCATTTTCCATTATGCATGTCATTATCTTCATATACTTTTCACATGCATAGTGGATTATCATCATAAGCTGAAGCTGATCTCCACAAGTACAACCTGCCATGTGCATTTGCATTCCAAAAGCAAATTAACTTATATGCACATCTTCAGGGGGAGCTCTTGCAACTTATGAAGACAATTCCTTTACAAACTTCACACTTTATATTCCCCGTTGAAAACTTCAACTAGTTTGTCATCAATCACCAAAAAGGGGGAGATTGTAAGTGCATCTAGTGCCACCCCTAGTTGGTTTTGGAGTATTGACGACAAACCTAGTTGAGGGACTAATGTGCTTGTGAGAATTGCAGCAAAACACAGGTAGAAGTCCCTCATTGATTCGGTTTTACTACCAGAGATGACCCCTAAAAATGTATGAAGACATTGAAGACAAAGGTGGTATATGAAGATATTCACATTGAAGACTATGACAACAGAAGACACGTTATGAAGCCTATGGAGCTCGAAGACTTAGATCTTTCGTAGTTCTTTCTTTTATTTTGTGTTGAGTCATAGGAACCACCGTACTATTAAGTGGGGTCCAGGAGAACCAGTCAGAATGACTGAAGTGATGCCTAAATCAAAAACCTATGTCTTCGAGTGAAGACAATGAGAGCGAATCTTGTCCAGAGCCGGACAAGTCAGCTTTACTTGTAGCCCAAGTAAAGTTGCCACGAGAGTTCAAAATCTGACCGTTGAGACACGTGTCAGTTCCTTAGTGACCCAGGGTCATTTCGGATAAATCAGGTCGGGTTGCCAAGTGGCTATAAATAGCCCACCCCCACAACCATAAACGGTTGGCTGCTCAGATTTCAGTGCACGGCTTTTGTAGTTTGAGAGCAACCCACCTCGAAGCCTTTGAGAGAAAATTCCTAGTGAGGAGAAAAGCCCTAACCACCCAGAGCCAGAGTAAATTGGGCATCACTTGAGTCTTCTTGTCTGTGTGATCTGAAGACTTATTACACTTGAGGACTATGAATCCTCCAGACGGTTAGGCGTCGTGTTCAGAGCATCCAAGAGACATTGTGGATTGCCAGTGAACGAAGTCTGTGAAGGTTTGGGAGTCTACCTTGAAGACTTACCAGAGTGATTGGGCGAGGACTAAGTGACCTTAGCTCAAGGAGAATACGGTGAGGACTTGGTGTCCTGTACTGTGTGTCCGGGACTGTGTGTCCTAAGGTTTAAATACCTAGCCGCTCCAACCAGACGTACAGTTGTCACAGCAACTGGAACTGGTCCAACATATCATTGTCTTCAACGAGTCACTGGTTTCATCTTCACTTCCTTCTCTTGCTGTTACTCATTGTGAAGTCATTGCATGCTTGCTTTATCATTTGTTTTCACAACGTGAATGCATGATCTGTTTGGCTTCATAACTTCTTCCTACTTGATCCTTATTACACTGAAGCTGTTTGTCACTGTGCTCTCACTCTATTGAATACTTGACCATGGCTGGCCTAGTGTAATCTAACTTCCGCTGCATAGTAATAGGCATAATCTTCACTGTTTGTCTTCATAACTCCCAAGTTTTGAAGACTTTCATAAAAATCGCCTATTCACCCCCCCTCTAGTCGATATAACGCACTTTCAGTCTCGGGGGAGTTTTGTTTGCAATTATTTTGATTTGATTTGCATAAAGCATGGGACTGGGCATCCCGGTGACCAACCATTTTCCCGTGAGTGAGGAGCGGAGTCCACTCCTCTTGAGAATAACCCGCCTAACATGGAAGATACGGACAACCCTAGTTGATACATGAGCTATTCGAGCATACAAAACAGGATATTTATTTTAAGGTTTAGAGTTTGGCACATACAAATTTACTTGGAACGGCAGGTAGATACCGTATATAGGTAGGTATGGTGGACTCATATGGAATAACTTTGGGGTTTATGGAATTGGATGCACAAGCAGTATTCCCGCTTAGTACAGGTGAAGGTTAGCAAAAGACTGGGAAGCGACCAGCTAGAGAGCGACAACAGTCATGAACATGCATTATAATTAATCAACACCGAATGCAAGCATTTGTAGGATATAATGCACCATGAACATAAATATCATAGAGGCTATGTTGATTTTGTTTCAACTACATGCGTGAACATGTGCCAAGTCATGCCACTCAAATCGTTCAAAAGAGGATACCACCCTATCATACCACATCACAACCATTTTAATAGCATGTTGGCACGCAAGGTAAAGCATTATAAGCTCCTAGCTAATCAAGCATGGCATAAGCAACTATAATCTCTAATTGTCATTGCAAACATGTTTATTCATAATAGGCTGAATCAGGAACGATAAACTAATCATATTTACAAAAACAAGAGAGGTCGAGTTCATACCAGCTTTTCTCATCTCAATAAGTTTATCACATAAACATCATTATTGCCTTTCACTTGGACGACCGAATAGGGCGGTGGATAATAATAGTGCGCGTGCATTGGACTAAGCTAGAATCTGCAAGCATTCAATTCAAGAGAGAAGACAAGGTAATATGGGCTCTTTGTCAGATCAACGATAATGCATATAAGAGCCACTTTAACATTTTCATTACGGTCTTCTCCTATCGACCCCCAAAGAAAGAAAAGAAATAAAACTATTTACACGGGAAAGCTCCCAACAAGCAAAAGAAGAACGAGAAATCTTTTTGGGTTTTCTTTTTAATTACTACTACAAACATGGAAAGTAAACTAATTAAAAGCTACAACTATTTTTTTGTTTTTCTTAAGGTTTATTAAACACACAAGAAGAAATCATAAAAAGGAAAATAAACTAGCATGGATGATACAATGAAAAAGGAAGAGCACCGACAACTAGCAATGAGTGTGTGAACATGAATGTAATGTCGGTGAGGAATACATACTCCCCCAAGCTTAGGCTTTTGGCCTAAGTTGGTCTATGGCCACGGCTCGCCTGGCGGATATCCAAAGTAATAGTTGGGGTCGTACTGTGAAGAAGCCTCGGACTGCCACTGGTTGGCAATCACCTCCGGATCCCACTGATAATCAGATTGTCATGGAAGATCAAATTGTGGTTCCGGCTCCGGCTCTGTAGCTGATGTAGGGTTCCGGTAGGCGTGAATGGCCTCCAAAGGAACAAGGTACT
The DNA here is from genome assembly GCF_056163025.1 of Triticum urartu. Lineage (NCBI taxonomy): Eukaryota > Viridiplantae > Streptophyta > Magnoliopsida > Poales > Poaceae > Triticum > Triticum urartu. Next base: position 121,843,538 of record NC_141874.1, on the reverse strand, counting down.
TGCCTGCAAATAAATCAAACAAGGAAGGGGCAGGCAAGGTAATAGTCTCAGGATGATTTTTACAAAATATTAATTTGTACTTAAGCTCCTTTTCCATATTCTTAACAATAAAATCATGTGCTACCATACTCTTATAATCTAAATAAACAGGAGGCAGCAATTTTTCTTCTTTCTCATAATGCCTAATAGGTATGTTAAAATGTGCAGCGAAGCGCGAGGCGAAGATGCCTCCAAGGACGGAGCCCTTCATACGGTTAAGATTTAACTTCTTTGCAATAATAGCGCCCATACTGAATGTGTCATCACGAAATAAGGCATGGCACAAAATAACAATATCAGGGGCACTCAGGTTTCCACAGTTTCCGCACCCAATTAAGCATCTACTAGCAAATATAGCAAAGTAACGTAGAACAGAAAAGTGTATGCTAGTAATTCGTGCGTCGGAAACCTTCCTCGTTTCCCCTACAGTAATGGTATCAATAAACCCATCCACATCGTCGCGATGTGGTTCCTCTATGCTGCCCTCGAAAGGGATCAAACAAACCCGACAAAAATCATGAAGTGACATCTCCTTATGCTCATCATATAAATAAAATTCCACCGTAGGTGGTGAGCTCCTAGCATGGAAATGAAAGTTTTGCACAAAGATATTAGTGAGCTAGAGATACTGTTCGCGTTGGTCGTGGAGGAAGGCGGTGAGGCCTGCATTCTGAGCCAATTCACAGAAATCATCATAAATCCCGGCTGCTCTCAAGAAATTATCACAAGGCCATTCACATGGCCGAACTTCCGCGGTGCGAGGGAGATTATATTTGGGCCTCTTATCCTCCTCACTTTGCTTATCCTTCGAGCTTCGGCTCGATGAGCCCCTCAAAAATCTCTTCATCTTTTTCTGAAAATTTCTGAAATTTTTAGTAACTTCAAAATAAAAGTGAACCAAATTCAACAATATTGATAGCAACTACTCCTACAAGTGCCTAGAGGCAATATCATGCATCAAAACTACTTTTGACCACATAAATTTGACATGCAAGCTCAAGAACAGGGTCACCTAAGCAGCAAAAATATGCAATGAATAAAGCACTAGAACAAAAACTAATTGGACCATTCGAGGAGTCACATACCAAGAAACAATCCCCCAAAGCAGTTTTGTGAGAGGTGCTTTGAGCAAGGAGATCTAAAATGGTAGCAAAATGAGCTTGGACTCGGGTTTGAGCTGGTGAGTGAGGTTTGTGGGAGGAAGAATGAGTGTGTGGTAGCTGGAATAAGTGGAGGGGAGGCACCATGGGCCCACGAGGCAGGGGGGCGCGCCCAGGGGGGTAGGGCGCGCCCTCCACCCTCGTGGCCAGGTTTGCTCCCCCTGCTGTGTTCTCAGTGCCAGGTATTCCCAAATATTCTAGAAAAAATCATATTTAATTTTCAGGGCATTTGGAGAACTTTTATTTTTGGGGTATTTTTTATTGCATTGATAATTCAGAAAACAGACAGAAATTACTATTTTTGCTTTATTTAATATAAATAACAGAAAGTAAAAAGAGGGTACAGAGAGTTGTGTTTTCTAAATTCATCCTTCTCATGCTCATCAAAAGGAATCCACTAACAAGGTTGATCAGGTCTTGTTAACAAACTCATTCTGAATAACATGGAACCAGAGAATTTTCGAATAACACTAGGTTACCTCAATGGGGATATGCACATCCCCAACAATAAGAATGTCGTATTTCTTCTTGACAGTAGGAAGAGGAAATTCAAAACCTCCAAAAATAATCGATGGAATTTTTTCAATAGAGTTTATACTATGAACTTGAGGTTGTTTCCTCGGAAAGTGTACTGTATGCTCATTGCCATTAACATGAAAAGTGACATTGCCTTTGGTGCAATCAATAACATCCCCTGCAGTATTCAAAAAGGGTCTTCCAAGAATAATAGACATACTATCGTCCTCGGCAATATCATAAATAACAAAGTCCGTTAAAATAGTAATGTTTGGAACCACAATAGGCACATCCTCACAAATACCGACAGGTATAGCAGTTGATTTATCAGCCATTTGCAAAGATATTTCAGTAGGTGTCAACTTATTCAAATCAAGTCTACGATATAAAGATAGTGGCATAACACTAACACCGGCTCCAAGATCACATAAAGCAGTTTTAACATAATTTCTTTTAATGGAGCATGGTATAGTTGGTACTCCGGGATCTCCTAGTTTCTTAGGTATTCTACCCTTAAAAGTATAATTAGCAAGCATGGTGGAAATTTCAGCTTCTGATATCTTTCTTTTATTAGTAACAATTTCTTTCATATACTTAGCATAAGGATTCATTTTGAGCATATCAGTCAAACGCATACGCAGGAAGATAGGTCTAATCATTTCAGCAAAACACTCAAAATCCTCATCATCCTTTTTCTTGGATGGTTTAGGAGGAAAAGACATGGGTTTCTGAACCCATGGTTCCCTTTCCTTACCATGCTTCCTAGCAACAAAGTCTCTTTTATCATAACGTCGATTCTTTGATTGTGGGTTATCAAGATCAACAGCAGGTTCAATCTCTACATCATTGTCATTACTAGGTTGAGCATCAACATGAACATCATCATTAACATTATTACTAGGTTCATGTTCATTATTAGATTGTGTTTTAGCATCAAAAATAGAAATATCATTAGGATTCTCAGGTGTGTCAATAACAGGTTCAATAGAAGCATGCAAAGTCCTATCATTTTTCTTTTTCTTCCTCTTAGAAGGACTAGGTGCATCAATATTATTTCTCTGAGAATCTTGCTCAATTCTCTTAGGATGGCCCTCGGGATACAAAGGTTACTGAGTCATTTTACCACCTCTAGTCATAACTCTAACAGCATTATCATTTTTCTTACTAATTAATTCATTGATCAAATCATTCTGAGCTTTAAGTACTTGTTCTACTTGAGTGATAACCATATAAGCATGTTTACTAATAAGTTTAAGCTCACCTTTAACATTAGCCATATAATCACCCAAGTGTTCAAGCATATCAGCATTGCGTTTTAATTCTCTACCAAAATAAGCATTGAAGTTTTCTTGTTTAATCATAAAGTCATCAAACTCATCCAAGCATGGGCTAGCAAACTTAGCAAATGGGATTTCAGCTTTATCATATCTATAGAGAGAATTTACCTTTACTACATGTGTCGGGTTATCAGGACCATGTGTTTCTTCAATAGGTGATGGATTAAGACCATGTATTTCTTCAACAGGCGGTAAATTAAGACCATGTATTTCTTCAATGGGAGGTAAATTCTTAACATCTTCAGCTTTAATACATTTTTCCTTCATAGATCTCTTTGCCTCTTGCATATCTTCAGGACTGAGAAATAGAATACCCCTCTTCTTCGGAGTTAGCTTAGGAGTTGGTTCAGGAATTGGATCAGGAAGTGTCCAATTATTTTCATTAGTCAACATATTATTCAATAGAATTTCAGCTTCATCTGGTGTTCTTTACCTGAAAACACAACCAGCACAACAATCCAGGTGGTCTCTCGAAGCATCGGTTAGTCCATTATAAAAGATATCAATTACTTCATTTTTCTTAAGAGGATGATCAGGAAAAGCATTAAGTAATTGGAGAAGCCTCCCCCAAGCTTGTGAGAGACTCTCTTCTTCAATTTGCACAAAATTATATATTTCCCTTAAAGCAGCTTGTTTCTTATGAGCGGGGAAATATTTAGCAGAGAAGTAATAAATCATATCCTGGGGACTACGCACACAACCAGGATCAAGAGAATTAAACCATATCTTAGCATCATCCTTTAATGAGAACGGAAATAATTTAAGGATATAATAATAGCGAGTTTTCTCATCATTAGTGAACAGGGTAGCTATATCATTTAATTTAGTAAGATGTGCCACAACAGTTTCAGATTCATAACCATAGAAAGGATCAGACTCAACTAAAGTATTTCATTCTAGCATTCAGACATAACTAGAGAAATCATAATCCTTATCAGAAACAAAGATAGGTGAAGTAGCATAAGCAGGATCATATTTCATTCTAGCATTCAGAGTTTTTTGTTTCAGCTTAGCTAATAATTTCTTAAGATCACTCCTATCATTGCAAGCAAGAAAATCTCTAGCAGTTTCTTCATCCATAACATAGCCCTCAGGCACAACAGGTAATTCATATCTAGGGGGAGAGTCTTCATCATCACTTTCATCAATATTATCAGTTTCAATAATTTCATTCTCTCTAGCCCTAGCAAGTTGTTCAACAAGAAATTCACCAAGTGGCACAGTAGTATCAAGCATAGAGGTAGTTTCATCATAAGTATCATGCATAGCAGAAGTGGCATCATCAATAACATGTGACATATTAAAATTAATAGAAGAAGCAGGTTTAGGTGTCGCAAGCTTACTCAAAACAGAAGGTGAATCAAGTGTAGAGCTAGATGGCAGTTCCTTACCTCCCCTCGTAGTTGAGGGATAATTTTTTGTTTTAGCGTCTTTCAAGTTCTTCATAGTGATAAGCAGATATAAATCCCAAGTGACTCAAAGAATAGAGCTATGCTCCCCGGCAACGGCGCCAGAAAATAGTCTTGATAACCCACAAGTATAGGGGATCGCAATAGTTTTCGAGGGTAGAGTATTCAACCCAAATTTATTGATTCGACACAAGGGGAGCCAAAGAATATTCTCAAGTATTAGCAGCTGAGTTGTTAATTCAACCACACCTGGAAACTTAGTATCTGCAGCAAGGTGTTTGGTAGCAAAGTAATATGATAGTAGTGGTAATGGTGGTAAAAGGTAACAGTAATAAAAGTAATATTTTTGGTATTTTGTAGTGATGATAACATAGCAACGGAAAAGTAAATAAGCAAAGAACAATATATGGAAAGCTCATGGGCAATGGATCGGTGATGGAGAATTATGCCGGATGCGGTTCATCATGTAATAGTCATAACCTAGGGTGACACAGAACTAGCTCCAGTTCACCAATGTAATGTAGGCATGTATTCCGAATATAGTCATACATGCTTATGGAAAAGAACTTGCATGACATCTTTTGTCCTACCCTCCCGTGGCAACGGGGTCCTATTGGAAACTAAGGGATATTAAGGCCTCCTTTTAATAGAGTACCGGAACAAAGCATTAACACATAGTGAATACATGAACTCCTCAAACTACGGTCATCACCGGTAAGTATCCCGATTATTGTCACATCGGGGTTAACGGATCATAACACATAATAGGTGACTATAGACTTGCAAGATAGGATCAAGAACTCTCATATATTGATGAAAACATAATAGGTTCAGATCTGAAATCATGGCACTCGGGCCCTAGTGACAAGCATTAAGCATAGCAAAGTCATAGCAACATCAATCTCAGAACATAGTGGATACTAGGGATCAAACCCTAACAAAACTAACTCGATTACATGATAAATCTCATCCAACCCATCACCGTCCAGCAAGCCTATGATGGAATTACTCACGCACGGCATAACTCGATTACATGATAAATTACTATATTCGGAATACATGCCTACATTATATCAATGAATTGGAGCTAGTTCTATGTCACCCTAGGTTATGACTGTTACATGATGAACCGCATCCGGCATAATTCTCCATCACCGATCCATTGCCTACGAGCTTTCCATATATTTTGCTTCGCTAATTTACTTTTCCATTGCTATGGCTATCATCACTACAAAATACCAAAAACATTGCTTTTACTACCGTTACCACTACTATCATATTACTTTTCTACTAAACACTTTGCTGCAGATATTAAGTTTCCAGGTGTGGTTGAATTGACAACTCAGCTGCTAATACTTGAGAATATTCTTTGGCTCCCCTTGTGTCGAATCAATAAATTTGGGTTGAATACTCTACCCTCGAAAACTGTTGCGATCCCCTATACTTGTGGGTTATCAAGACTATTTTCTGGCGCCGTTGCCGGGGAGCATAGGTCTATTCTTTGAGTCACTTGGGATATATATCTGCTTATCATTATGAAGAACTTGAGAGATCCAAAAACTAAGATCTATCCCTCAACTACGAGGGGAGGTGAGGAACTGCCATCTAGCTCTGCACTTGATTCACCTTCTGTTTTGAGTAAGCTTGCGACACCTACACCTGCTTCTGCTATTCGTTCTGATATGTTGCATGTTATTGATGATGCCACTTCTGCTATGCATGATACTTATGATGAAACTACCTCTATGCCTGATACTACTATGCCACTTAGTGATTTTCTTGATGAACAACTTGCTAGGGCTAGAGAAATTGAAAATATTGAATCTGATGATACTGATGAAAGTGATGATGAAGAACCACTTGCCATTCCTAAGGGTTTATGTTTTTGATCAAGATGCTTATTTAACTATTTTAGCTTGCAGAAATAGAACTAAACTTCAAAGATTATTAGCTAAATGGAGTAAGCAATCCCTAAATGATAGAATGAAACCTGACCGTGCTTTTGCTACTTCACCTATCTTTGTTACTGATAAGGATTATGAATTCTCTGTTGATCCTGATATAATTACTTTGGTTGAATCTGATCCTTTTCATGGTTATGAATCTGAAACTGTTGTGGCACATCTTACTAAACTGAATGATATAGCTACCCTGATCACTAAAGATGAGAGAACTCGCTACTTTTATATTCTTAAAATATTTCCATTCTCATTAAAGGGTGATGCTAAGATATGGTTTAATTCTCTTGATCCTGGTTGTGTGCGTAGTCCCCAGGCTATGATTTATTACTTCTCTGCTAAATATTTCCCTGCTCATAAGAAACAAGCTGCTTTAAGGGATATATATATAATTTTGTGCAAATCGAAGAAGAGAGTCTCCCACAAGCTTGGGGGAGGCTTCTCCAATTACTTTATGCTTTGCCTGATCATCCTCTTAAGAAAAATTAAATACTTGCTATCTTTTATAATGGACTAACTGATGCCTCCAGAGATTACCTGGATAGTTGAGTTGGTTCTGTTTTCAGGGAAATAACACCGGATGAAGTTGAAATTCTATTGAATAATATGTTGACAAATGAAAATAATTGGACACCTCCTGAGCCTATTCCTAAACCAACTTCGAAGAAGAGGGGTATTCTATTTCTCAGTCCTGAAGATATGCAAGAGGCAAAGAAATCTATGAAAGAAAAGGGTATTAAAGCTGAAGATGTTAAGAATTTACCTCCTATTGAAGAAATACATGGTCTTAATTTACCGCTTGTTGAAGAAACATATAATCCAAATCCTTTACCTATTGAAGAAACTCATGGTCTTGATAACCCGACACAGGTAGTAAAGGTAAATTATCTCTATAGATATGATAAAGCTGTAATCCCATTTACTAAAATTGCTAGCCCATGCTTAGATGAGTTTGATAAATTTATGGCTAAGCAAGAAGATTTTAATTCTTATTTTGGTATACAATTGAAATACAATTCAAATATGCTTGGACACTTGGGTGATTATATGGCTAATGTTAAAGGTGAACTTAAACTTATTAGTAAACATGCTTCTATGGTTACCACTCAAGTAGAACAAGTACTTAAAGCACAGAATGATTTGCTCAATGAATTGAACAATAAGAATAATGATGATGATGTTAGAGTTATGACTAGAGGTGGTAGAATGATGCGGGAACCTTTGTATCCTGAAGGCCATCCTAAAATAATTGAGCAAGATTCTCAGAGAAATAATATAGATGCACATAGCTCTTCTAAAAAGAAGAAAAAGAAAAATGATAGGACTTTGCATGCTTCTAGTGATCCTATTGTTGAAACACCTGAGAATCCAAATGATATTTCTATTTCTAATGCTGAAACACAATTTGGTAATGAACCTAAAACTAGTAATAATGTTAATAATAATGTTCATGATGATGCTCAACCTAGTAATGATAATGATGTAGAAATTGAACCTGTTGTTGATCTTGATAACCCACAATCAAAGAATCAACATTATGATAAGAAAGATTTTGTTGCTAGGAAACACGGTAAAGAAAGAGAGCCATGGGTTCAGAAACCCATGCCCTTTACTCCTAAACCATCCAAAAAAAGGATGATGAGGATTTTGAGCGCTTTGCTGAAATGATTATACCTATCTTTTTACGTATGCGATTAACTGATATGCTCAAAACCAATCCTTATGCTAAGTATATGAAAGATATTATTACAAATAAGAGAAAGATACCGGAAGCTGAAATTTCCACCATGCTTGCTAATTATACTTTTAAGGGTGGAATACTGAAGAAACTTGGAGATCCAGGAGTACCCACTATACCATGCTCCATTAAAAGAAACTATGTTAAAACTGCTTTATGTGATCTTGGAGCCGGTGTTAGTGTTATGCCTCTCTCTTTATATCGTAGACTTGATTTGAATAAGTTGACACCTACTGAAATATCTTTGCAAATGGCTAATAAATCAACTGCTATACATGTCGGTATTTGTGAGGATGTGCCTATTGTAGTTGCAAACGTTACTATTTTAACCGACTTTGTTATTCTTGATATTCCCGAGGACGATAGTATGTCTATTATTTTTGGAAGACCCTTTTTGAATACTGCAGGGGCTATTATTGATAGCACCAAAGGCAATGTCACTTTTCATGTTAATAGTAATGAGCATACGGTACACTTTCTGAGGAAACAGCCTCAAGTTCATGGTATCAACTCTATTGGAAAAATTCCATCGATTATATTTGGAGGTTTTGAATTTCCTCTTCCTACTGTCAAGAAGAAATATGATATTCTTATTATTGGGGATGTGCATATCCCCGTTGAGGTAACATAGTGTTATTCGAAATTTCTCAGGTTCCATGTTATTCGGAATGAGTTCGTTAACAAGACTTGATCAACCTTGTTAGTGGATCCCTTTTGATGATCATGAGATGGATGAAACTAGAAGGCACAACCTTCTGTACCCCACTTTTACTTTCTGTTATTTATATAAAATAAAATAAAAATAAATATTTTTCTGTCTATTATCTGATTGTCCGTGCAATATAAAAATACCTCGAAAATAAAAGTTCTCCAAATGCCATGAAAATTAAATATAATTTTTTTCTAGAATATTTGAGGATTTATGGAACTAAGAACACACCAGGGGGCCAACCACCTTGCCACGAGGGTGGAGGGCGCGCCCACCCCCTTAGGGCGACCCCTGCCTCGTGGGCCCACGGTGGCCCTCCTCCACTTATTCTTGCACCCATACACTCATTCTTCCTCCCCCAAACACAAAAAACTAGCTCAAACCCGAGTCCAAGCTCGTTTTGCTGCCATTTTCGATCTCCTTGCTCAAAGCACCTCTCACAAAACTGCTTGGGGAGATTGTTCCTTGGTATGTGACTCCTCCATTGGTCCAATTAGTTTTTGTTCTAGTGCTTTATTCATTTCAAATTTGTGTTGCTTAGGTGACCCTGTTCTTGAGCTTGCATGTCAAATTTATATGGTCAAAAGTAGTTTTGATGCATGATATAGGCCCTAGGCACTTGTAGGAGTAGTTGTTATCAATATTATTGAGTTTGGTTTATTTTTATTTTGAAGTTACTAAAAATTTCAGAATTTTTCAGAAAATGATGAGGAGACTTTTGAGGGGCTCATCGAGCCAAATCTCTAAGGAGAAGGCACCAAAGCCTAAGTATAATTTGCCTCGCACCGCGGAGGTTCGGGCGTGTGAATGGTCTTCCGAGGATTTCTTGAGAGCAGCCAGGATTTATGAAGATTTTCATGAATTGGCTCAGACTGCAGGCCTTACCGCTTTCCTCCACGACCAATGCGATCAGTATCTCTTGCTCACAAATACCTTTGTGCAAAACTTTCATTTTCATTCTAGGAACTCACCACCTACGGTGGAGTTTCATTTATATGATGAGCATAAGGAGATGTCACTTTATGATTTCTGTCGGATTTGTTTAGTCCCTTTTGAGGGCAATACAGAAGAACCACATCGTGATGATGTGGAGGGATTTATTGACACTATCACTATAGGGGAAACAAGGAAGGTTTCCGATGGACGAATCACTAGCATACACTTTCCTGGTTTACGTTATTTTTGCATTATTTGCTAGTCGTTGCTTAATTGGTCGCGGAAACTGTGGAAACCTGAGTATCCCTGATGTTATTATTTTGCACCATGGTTTATATGGTGATAACTCTTTTAGTATGGGTGGCATTATTGCCAAACGGTTAAGTCTGAACCGTACCAAGGGCCTCATCTTTGGAGGCATCTATGCTACACGCCTAGCTGCACATTTTAACATACCTATTAGGCATTATGAGAAGGAAGAAAAGGTGCTGCCTCGTGTTTATTTAGATTATAAAAGTATGATAGCACATGATTTTATTGTTAAGAATAGGGAAGGAGAGCTTAAATATCAATTGTTTTTTAATAAACATCATCCTGAGAATATTACCTTGCCTGCTCCTTCTTTGTTTGATTTGACTGTAGGCACGTACCTTGTTCCATTGACGGCTATCCACGCCTACCGGAACCCTGCCCCAGCCGAGGAGCCAGAGCCGGAACCAGAGTTTGATCCTTCACAACAGTCTAATTACCAGTGGGATCCGGAGAAGATTGTCAGCCAGTGGCAATCGGAGCCTTCCTCGTCTACATCCCAGTACGACCCCAACAACTATTATTATGGATATCCGCCAGGCCAGCCGTGACCATAGACCAACTTAGGCCAAAAGCCTAAGCTTGGGGGAGTACGTATTTCCCACCGACATTACATTCATGTTCCTAAATGTCGATGCTTATACTTTTTCATTGTATCATCCATGCTAGTTTAATTTCCTTTTTATGCTTTCTTCTTGTGGGTTTAATAAACCTTAAGAAAAACCAAAAAATTAGTTGTAGCTTTTAATTAGTTTAATTTCCATGCTTGTAGTAGTAATTAAAAAGAAAACCCAAAAAGATTTCCTGTTCTTCGTTTGCTTGTTGGGAGCTTTCCCGTGTAACTAGTTTTATTTCTTTTCTTTCCTTTGGGGGCCGATAGGAGAAGACCATAATTAAATTATTGAAGTGGCTCTTATATGCATTATTGTTGATCTGGCAAAAGAGCCCATATTGCCTTGTCTTCTCCTATTTATTGAATGCTTGCAGATTTCAGCTTAGTCCAATGCACGTGCACTATTATTATTATTATTCACATCGTTCGGTCATGCAAGTGAAGGGCAATTATGATGATATATGATGGACTGACTGAGATGAGAAAAGCTGATATGAACTCGACCTCTTTTGTTTTTGTAAAAATGATTAGTTCATCGTTCCCGATTCAGCCTATTATGAATAAACATATTTGCAATGACAATTAGAGATTATAGTTTCTTGTGTCATGCTTGATTAGCTATGAGTTATAATGGTTTACCTTGCGTGCCAACATGCTATTGAGATGCTTATGATGTGGTATGATAGGGTGGTATCCTCCTCTGAATGATTTAAGTGACTTGACTTGGCACATGTTCACGCATGTAGTTGAAACAAAATCAACATAGCCTTCACGACATTTATGTTCATGGTGGATTATATCCTACTCATGTTTGCATTCGCTGTTGATTAATTTTAATGCATGTTCATGACTGTTGTCGCTCTCTAGCTGGTCGCTTCCCAGTCTTTTGCTAGCCTTCACCTGTACTAAGCGGGAATACTGCTTGTGCATCCAAATTCCTTAAACCCCAAAGTTATTCCACATGAGTCCACTATACCTACCTATATACGGTATCTACCTGTCGTTCCAAGTAAATTTGTATTGCCAAACTCTAAACCATCAAATAAATATCCTGTTTTGTATGCTCGAATAGCTCATGTATCAACTAGGGATGTCTGTATCTTCCATGTTAGGCGGGTTATTCTCAAGGGGAGTGGACTCCGCTCCTCACTCACGAGATAAATGGCTGGTCACCGGGATGCCTAGTCCCATGCTTTATGCAAACTAAATCAAAATAATTGCAAACAAAACTCCCTTGGGACTCTTGTTAGTTGGAGTCACTCGTTTTTTTGAGCAAGCCATGGATTGATGCTTGTGGTGGAAGGGGGAGCATAAACTTTACCATTCTGTTTGGGAACCGCCTATAATGTGTGTAGCATGGAAGATATCACCATCTCTTGGTTGTTATGTTGACAATGAAAGTATGCCGCTCAAAATATTATTCACCTCTGTTTCAAAACCGAGCTCTGGCACCTCTACAAATCCCTGCTTCCCTCTGCGAAGGGCCTATCTATTTACTTTTATGTCGAGTCATCATCCTCTTATTAAAAAGCACCAGTTAGAGAGCACTGCTGTCATTTGCATTCATTATTGTTAGTTTACATTGAGTATGACTTGACTGGATCTCTTTTACCATGAATTACAATGTCTAGTCAGTCCTTGGTCTTTAAAGGTGCTCTGCATTTATGTTTTGCGGTCTCAAAAAGGGCTAGCGAGATACCACCTTGTTATATCATATTATGATTGTTTTGAGAAAGTGTTGTCATCCGAGTTTTATTATTATTGCTCGCTAGTTGATTATGCCATTGATATGAGTAAACTTGAGACCTATGCGTTATTGTGAATGTGGTTAGTTATAATCTTTGCTGAAAACTTGAATGCTGGCTTTACATATTTACAACAACAAGAGCAAACAGAGTTTGTAAAAGTTTTTCTTTATCACTTTCAGTTTGTCAACTGAATTGCTTGAGGACAAGCAAAGGTTTAAGCTTGGGGGAGTTGATACGTCTCCAACGTATCTACTTTTTCAAACACTTTTGCCCTTGTTTTGGACTCCAATTTGCATGATTTGAATGGAACTAACCCGGACTGACGCTGTTTTCAGCAGAATTACATGGTGTTATTTATGTGCAGGAGCAAACGTTCTCGGAATGACCTGAAACTTCACGGAGACACTTTTCAGAAAATAAGAAAATACCTGCCAAAGATGAAGGCCAGGGGGGCCACCACCTTGCCACGAGGGTGGAGGACGCGCCCCCTACCTCGTGGGCCCCCTGTTGCCTCTCCGACTCCAACTCCACTTCCATATATTGAGTTTCAGGGAGAAAAAAAATCAGGGAGAAGAAATCATCGCGTTTTACGATACGGAGCCGCCGCCAAGCCCTAAAACCTCTCGGGGGGCTGATCTGGAGTCCGTACGGGGCTCCGGAGAGGGGAATCTGTCGCCATTGTCATCACCAACCATCCTCCATCACCAATTTCATGATGCTCACCGCCGTGCGTGATTAATTCCATCGTAGGCTTGCTGGACGGTGATGGGTTGGATGGGATCTATCATGTAATCGAGTTAGTTTTGTTAGGGTTTGATCCCTAGTGTCCAGTATGTTCTGAGATTGATGTTGCTATGACTTTGCTATGCTTAATGCTTGTCACTAGGGCCCGAGTGCGTTCAGATCTGAACCTATTATGTTTTCATCAATATATGAGTGTTCTTGATCCTATCTTGCAAGTCTATAGTCACCTATTATGTGTTATGATCCGTTAACCCCGAAGTGACAATAATCGGGATACTTACCGGTGATGACCGTAGTTTGAGGAGTTCATGTATTCACTATGTGTTAATGCTTTGTTCCGGTACTCTATTAAAAGGAGGCCTTAATATCCCTTAGTTTCCGTAAGGACCCCTCTGCCACGGGAGGGTAGGACAAAAGATGTTATGCAAGTTCTTTTCCATAAGCGTGTATGACTATATTCGGAACGCATGCCTACATTATATCAATGAATTGGAGCTAGTTCTGTGTCACCCTAGGTTATGACTGTTACATGATGAACCGCATCCGGCATAATTCTCCATCACCGATCCATTGCCTACGAGCTTTCCATATATTGTGCTTCACTTATTTACTTTTCCGTTGCTATTGCTATCATCACTACAAAATAGCAAAAACATTGCTTTTACTACCATTACCTTTTGCTACTGTTACCACTACTATCATATTACTTTGCTACTAAACACTTTGATGAAGATATTAAGTTTCCAGATGTGGTTGAATTGACAACTCAGCTGCTAATACTTGAGAATATTCTTTGGCTCCCCTTGTGTCGAATCAATAAATTTGGGTTGAATACTCTACCCTCGAAAACTGTTGCGATCCCCTATACTTGTGGGTTATCACTCCCCGAAAGTGAATATATGGAGTCAAGATGGACGTAGGTGGAGCATCAGGGGGCCCACAAGGCAGGGGGCGCGCCTAGGAGGGGTAGGCGCGCCCCCACCCTCGTGGACAGGGTGTGGTCCCCTGACGTGGATCTTTTCGCCAGTATTTTTTATATATTCCAAAAATAATCTCCGTTGATTTTCAGGTCATTCCGAGAACTTTTATTTCTACACAAAAATAACACCATGGCAATTCTGCTGAAAACAACGTCAGTCCGAGTTAGTTCCATTCAAATCATGCAAGCTAGAGTCCAAAACCAGTGCAAAAGTGTTTGGAAAAGTAGATACGACGGAGACGTATCATCATGCAACGGTTATAACATAGGGTGACACAGAACTATCTCCAATTCATCAATATAATGTAGGCATGTATTTCGAATATAGTCATACGTGCTTATGGAAAAGAATTTGCATGACATCTTTTGTCCTACCCTCCCGTGGCAGCGGGGTCCTATTGAAAACTAAGGTATATTAAGGCCTCCTTTTAATAGAGTACCGGGCCAAAGCATTAGCACTTAGTGAATACATGAACTCCTCAAACTACGGTCATCACCGGGAGTGGTCCCGACTATTGTCACTCCAGGGTTGCCGGATCATAACACGTAGTAGGTGACTATTGACTTGCAAGATAGGATCAAGAACGCAAATATATTCATGAAAACACAATAGGTTTAGAACTGAAATCATGGCACTCGGGCCCTAGTGACAAGCATTAAGCATAGCAAAGTCATAGCAACATCAATCTTAGAACATAGTGGATACTAGGGATCAAACCCTAACAAAACTAACTCGATTACATGGTAAATACCATCCAACCCATCACGGTCCAGCAAGACTACGATGGAATTACTCATGCACGGCGACGAGCATCATGAAATTGGTGATGGAGGATGGTTGATGATGACGATGGTGACGGATTCCTATCTCCAGAGCCCCGAACGGACTCCAGATCTGCCCTCCCGAGGAAGAACAGGGCTTGGCGGCTGCTCTGTATCGTAAAACGTGATGAGTCATTCTCTCTGATTTTTTCTCCCCGAAAGTGAATATATGGAGTTGGAGTTGAGGTCGGTGAAGGTCCAGAGGGCCCACAAGGTCGGAGGGCGCGCCCCCACCCTTGTGACCAGGGTGTGGTCCCCCTTCACTTGATTCTTTCGCCAATATTTTTTATTAATTCCAAAAGTTATCTTCGTGAAGTTTCAGGTCATTCCGAGAACTTTTTATTCTGCACAAAAATAACACCATGGCAATTCTGCTGAAAACAGCGTCAGTCTAGGTTAGTTCCATTGAAATCATGCAAGTTAGAGTCCAAAACAAGGGCAAAAGAGTTTGGAAAAATAGATACGTTGGAGACGTATCATACTACTTGGCGGTTCCATCTGGAAAAGTTTGGCAACTCCGAAGTATGAAAGTTGGATAGATATGGTGGTGGAACTTTGAAGGATTTTGAGGGCTTTGGAGTTTAATCTTTATAAGCACATGGATAAAGAAACTAATCACATCATCCTCATCCCATTTTGATAGTATCAACATGTATGGACTCATTGTGATCTTATATCACTCAAATGAAAATGGAGAATCCTTTTGCTTGATCATTGTGATCTTATATCACTAAAATGAAAATGGAGAATCCTTTGGCTTGACAACGTTTGTCTTCATGTAATTTTGTGGGCGTAACCTTCCATTCATTTGTGGCACCCATAAGGATCTTTCCTAAAATAAACTTGCAGTATGCATTATTTCCTTGAGATATACTGACATTAATTGCCAACATCCACCAAAGGGATTAGATGCACTTTCAACCTGTAAAGACAAGACCAAATACGAATGAAGACTAGATTCAAATAGTTCCACCGAAGACCAACACCGACTGAATCTTGCGAGATTTGACGGAGACACATCTCCACATGCCCTCTGATGATATAATTTTTTATGACATGCATTAACATTTAGAAGGCACTAAAGGATTTTTTTTTAAATCCTAGAAACTTGTACTACCTTTTATGTATAGGTGTGGAATATGTATATATGCATTCCCTATACTCATGCATGGTGACCAACTCACATACTACTACTACCTCCATCCTGGTGTATTGGTCATCTTCGTATTTTGTGCCAAAATTTAACCATAGATTTAACTGACAAAATGTTAATGCATGTCATAAAAAATTATATCGTTGGATTCATATTTGAACATAGTTTCCAATGATACTATTTTTTGTGACACTCCCTCCGTCCATATATATAGGGCCTAATGTGTTCTTAGACATTCTTTGACTATTGATAAGATTAGTAATATATGAGATGTATAATGTGAAAATTATATCACTGGAAGCTCCTTCCACGCATGGATTTGACGGTATGCTTTGTGTAATTTGCATGTCATATATTATTGCTCTAGCATATGGTCAAAGTTAGCCACGAAAAATGCATTAGGCCCTATATATATGGATGGGGGAGTATGCATTAACATTTTGTTAATTAAATTCATGTGCAAAATTTGGCACAAAATACTAAGGGGACCAATAATATGTCATTGAGGCAGGGTGGTGAGGAGCAATTATCTTTTGCAGATTAATGTATCATTAATATTTCATTGAGGCAGGGTGGTGAGGACTTTCGTTGGTGACTATGTCCAGGCATTACTGGTCCACTTATTGCGGAGGCTCCCGCTCTTCGAAAGGTGTGGTTTTTTGCTAAGCTACAAGGCTTTGCGCGAGTGGAGATGGAAATTGACCAATTCGATCAAAATTGGACAGGGAGGTTTGTATCGTGAGAGGTCAATTCGACCGAAAATGGAGCTACGGAGGTTTATATTGCGGTAGGGCTGCGCCTGTGAGAGCAACTTCGCTCTTGTATTGGACTCATCTTAGCATAGATGATTCGGTGCACATCCAAATTGCCAAATTGGTACCTAGCGAATCCCAAATCTAATTCGGGCCACCAGAATCACTGGCAATACTATGCCTAGGTGCCACTCCTTCTTGCCTCAATGAGAAAAATTGTATACTGTTTTGCCTTGGGGGCTCCCACTTGGGCGATCTGGTTATCACGTAATCGTGTGCCCTTTGAGAAAAAGTTGATTAAAACTCCGTTTGAGACTGTGTTTACAGCTTGTTCTCTTGTTCTATATTGGGCAGGTCTGCAAAAAGGAGACGATGTGAAGAAACTTCGTGCCGGAGCAGAGATGATCTGCGTCGAAACAATGGCGTTGGTGAGGATCTGTGATGCGTCTTCGAAGATTGGAGGACAGTAAGAAGATGTGTTACCGTGCCGTGGCGTAGCGCGTAGAGTTTCTTTTGGTCACCCTAGTCTATCCTTCGTGGTGGCCTGCCTTGCCTTGACTTGTTTTGGGCTCTTGAAACTTTGGCTGATTTCAGTTTGTAATAGGGATAGTTTATTTTGGTGGCGCTAGGTTTTCACCCCATAGCATTCGTTTCAATGACGAGCGAATGCGGTGGGTTTTCTAGTAGTGCGTTGAACTTGCTTTCCCTTCTTTTCCCATTTCCTGAATTCTTTGTAATACTGCTGTTTTTCCGTTCTATGCAATGGAAAAGGGTTAGCCTGGTTCCAAAAAAAAAATCAGACCACCAATATAGACATCGATCCAAAGATCATAAAAAAACACAACATAAAAATCAAATAGAAGTAGTAGTACTTCCCAGTTAAAAAGGAACGGAATAAGCACAAGATGCACGCAAACATATCGATTCACGGGGACGAGACTTACCCGCTATTCCGTCGTGTGCCCATTCGTGCTCCCGTCTACGTGGCTTGATTTGATTGAAACAAAATAAGGCTCGACCCCACCTTTTTAAAATAGGGGGGAGATGATTAAATTAGAAAGAAAAGAGAAAAAAAACAACCGTAGAATGAAGTGGAGACACGGATGGAAGTATGGAAAGAGAGAGGCGAAATCGCGGCAGCACCGGCGCTAATAAATCGCGCAACAGCCACCAGATCACCCTAGAACATTCCCGTAATCCCATCATTGACCGGAGGGGCAGCACTCGCAGCAGCAGAGAAGAGAAACGGCAACGGTAACGGACACGGACGCTACAGCGCGCCCGTTTCGGCCGCACGCGAACGTTCGGAAATTTCAAATACCGGGGGAGGGGAGGGCGAGGCGAGGCGTACGTACGTTACGTTACGGGCGGACCCGGCCCCGCCCGCGGTCAACCCCCTCCGGGCTCCGGCGCGGGCCCACGCGGAGATCGTCGCACAGTGCCGCCGGCCCCGCGTGTCATGGACGCGCAGGCCCGGTGGGTGGAGGGGCCGACGGGCGCGCGTGGGGTCTTTAAAAAAGGGGGTCGGGGCGGCACAGCGACTCCTCCTCACCTTCCTTCCATTCGACTCCACTCCACTCCCCCCCTCCCACCTCACCCTCGCCTCGCCTTTTTAGAGAGAGAAACACGAGCTCCCCACCCCCACCCCCACCCCCACCGAGGTAGTAGAGAGAGAAACCCAGCCCCAGACCTCCCCCCACCCTGCACCGAGTAGAGGAGGAGGAGATGGAGAGGCCGGCGCCGGTGAGGAAGTCGCACACCAACACGGCGGACCTGCTGGCCTGGCCGGAGGGGGCGCAGCCGGAGCTCGCCGACGGGGCCACGCCGCCGCCCAACCGCCGCCCGCACCAGGTGACTTCACGGAACGGAGGCGGATGCCCGCCCCCTGCTTCTCCCTTTTCGAATTGCTGGGTCAGGGGTTCGATTATCTCGTCTCCTAACTCCTTTTCCCTTCTCTGCGCGTGCAGCCGTCGGAGGCGATCCACAAGGTGGTGTTCGGCGGGCAGGTCACGGAGGAGGAGGCCGAGAGCCTCAACAAGAGGTGAGATCGGGGGCATCTGGCCAGTACTAGTTGCGTGCTGGTTTCTCCTGCGGGGGAGGGTGCTCGGACGAACGATTTCGGGCTGTGTTCCCGTTTCGTTCGCAGATTTGGGCTTCGGCGATTATTAGATCTCTCGAGTTTTACGCCGCCTCCTTCGGGAATCGTTCGTCTCTGGGGATGCTTTCCTCGATCTGCGTATCTGGTGTCTAGGGAAATACGCCTGATTTGAATTTCTGTTTGGTTGGTGAGATATGTGCGCAGAATACTGCTGCTGTTGGATAGGCTTGTAGGGTCACATGGTTTGTGTGCTCGACTGCTCATGCAACGGTGTTTGCAGTTGCACCCACTGCGTCATACAAATTTTGTTGATGTGCTGTTGGGCGAGATTTTTTTTTTTGAATTTGAATTTGAGCTGATTACTGATGTGTTTGCACCCTGATTTGTGCATAAACATCTTAATTTGCTTTGTTCTTTAGATCTTAGATAAAGAATGTTCCTGATTTACTTAATTACATGGTGCAGTTCACTGAATGAGCTGTTCATTTATTTACTTAATTTTCTCCTCAGGAAACAATGCTCGGCCCCCAAGTGGAAGGAGATGACAGGAAGCGGCATATTTGCAGCTGGAGGTGAGGCCGAGGAAGATGAATCCGCCAACGCTTCTGCAACACCCGTCCGAACGGCTTCAAAGAATTATCAGGTGCTGCTTTCTGCGAAATCTTTTTTTCTTACAGAACAGAAACATGCTGATTAATGCGCCCTTTTTCGATCTGCGATATTGCAAACTGAGTTAGCTGTTATGCATTGCTAGTAAGGACCATGGATTTTTATTTATTCGCATGCTGTGCTGAATGATTGAGAGGGTGGCACTTAGTATCCCCCTGATTTGCTTACACATTTGATATTAGCTGCTGGTTGCTAGAATCAACCTTGTTAAATGTTCTAACCTCCAGGTCAGAAGTTGTTGGGATGAATCTTGTGGAAAGGGTCTGGCTATATATAGTTAATATGTGGTCACATTGGTTGGTGACCTTTCCTTGTAAATTCTAATAGAACTGGACCTTGATTCAACTATTAAATAGGCCCTTGTTTTCCATTGCTTTGTTTGGTAGACAGTGGGATTTAGGTAGTCAGGTGAGTACTCTTGTTTTTTTCTTCCGTTCACAAGATACAGCATTGCAGCTTAGGTGTAGTGCTTCATGACATTTCTTAAAAGTAGATAGGAGGACTACATAATTAACTAGAGAAATACTCTTAAGTTAAAAAGTACACTATAGAAATACTGTTACTGCACTCAGTTTTTTCACCGGTACTCTAAAAAACTGTAAATTCGGCGCCTCTGGTGTCATGAATTACTTGCATATGCATACTGTAGTAAGGACTAATCGGTAGTGTGGTTTGTACGGTTACAAAACTAAGTACATTTCGCTCCATATAGACTTCCTGACAGAGCTCAGTCTGATTTTGTCAAACTACTACAGGCAATCAGTACCATAAGTCACATCTCCTTTGCTGAGGACGAGAGTGTCTCCCCCAAGAAGCCAACCTCCATAGCCGAGGTGGCAAAGCAGCGCGAGCTAAGTGGCACGCTCCTGAGCGAGGATGACAGCAAGCTGAAGAAGCAGGTATCCAATGCGAAATCAAAGGAGCTGAGCGGCCACGGCATCTTTTCTCCTCCAGAGGACCTCAGGCCACGCAACTCGGAGAACGGCTCGACCTCGCAGACGCCAGGGAAGAACGCACAGGTTCGCATTCCTCAACAAACACGTCTCCTCCTAATCTGGACACCGGACGGTTTCCCAGCTCTGAATGGAGTGCTTATATGCTTTCAATCACTTTCGGCAGGTGAGCAGCATCAAATTCGGAGAGGCCGACGACGCCGACAGCGTGGTGAAGACCGCGAAGAAGATCCCGACGAAGAAGTTCAACGACCTGACGGGCAACAACATCTTCAAGGGCGACGCCGCGGAGGCCCCCGGCACTGCGGAGAAGCAGCTGAGCGACGCCAAGCTCAAGGAGATGAGCGGCAGCAACATCTTCGCGGACGGCAAGGCGCCGGCCCGGGACTTCCTCGGCGGCATCCGCAAGCCCCCCGGCGGCGAGAGCAGCATCGCGCTGGTCTAACAGCGACGACAGCAACCCCTGATGGACAGGACAGGACAGACATAGCCTACAACATTCTTCGTTCTTCACCTTCACCCCGTCGCCGTCTCGTTCGATCTAGGAGTGATTGATTTCTAGGGAGCTTATTTTCTTTGTCGTCGTCGTTCGTTGGTGGGACTGATCTGCGATTGAACTTCTGGTTTGGTTTTTTCCCCTTTCCTTTCCCCGGCGCCGGGTGCTGCTTCCCCTTTCCCGTTCTCGCTGTTAATTAATCCTGATGGTGTGGTTAGTGGCTGCGGCAAGCAAGCAACGTTGATGGCTCGTTGGCTCGTCGTCGGGTCGCCTCTAAGTTAACAACAATTGGTGTGCATCTCGCTGCGTTTGTGGTTGGGTTGGGTTGGTTGGTCTTGGCGTACCTAAAGTGAGTGATGTTTCAGCTGCTGCGGGATCTTGGATTCTCTTTTCTTATTGCGTGCTGCGTCTCGGATGCCCTGTTCGTCCGTTCCTGCAGCAGTGCCACCTAACTTCGTCCAACTACGACTTTCTGAGCGGCGCCAGCGTCTTTTCAGATTGTACCGTGACCCCAGCTTTCTCTCGGCGGGTGTGTCTAGGGCACATCTAGATGTGCTTTAGTTATTGCACATCTAAATGAGTGAGTTAAGTATAGAGAGAAAAAGAAAAAAAAATATCTACACGAATCTTAATATAAAATCAATGACATAGCTCTCGTCGAGTCTGAATTGCGCGCGCACACACGGGGGCCCTCGCGACTGTTGCGCGCTCTTTGGATACGAACAAGTTCGCGGTGCTACTCTACAGTAGCTGGCTTTTTTCTTTTGGGGCATGTAGATGGGAGTTGCGCCTTGTGATGATGATGTGATTGATTAGCACGCAGGCACGCTTGGCATGGGATTGCGTACCGGCAAAAGCTTCGGCTGGCAATGATACCGTGACGTCAGTTGTGGGCATTACGGGTATTTCTCATCATGATGAATAACTCCCAGATCTCCAAGTACATGACGAGTCTGCGGACATGTACGCAACCGTTTTCCTTAAACGCCTGCTCAGTTTTGGCCAATTTGAATTTCAGATGCATAGCAATAGCAAGTTAAAGTGTGGTTTCACACAACGCCCGATCATATAACAAAGAAAAGGACCATGTTCATAGTTTTTACATACCCAATCACGAAAGTATCTTAATATGTCCGTCCGTGAAAAAGAATGGATTTTTTTTTGCCTTGGACCGGCTATCCGAGCCTCCACGCTCACTCTGTCGTCGACTCCTCCTTCTCAGTTACCTCCTTCTCAGTCGCCTCTTCCTCCGGCGTCTCGAAGTCGGCTTTCAAGCGCTCCAACATTCTAAGATGGACGGCTTGGACGATCATCCTTGCATTGTCATCCAACTCGTCCATCTTTAAGGTCAACATGAATCCTCCGAAGCGGCCGCCATCTCAACCTTCATCTCTTCAAGCTAGGTCTTCTTCTCTTGGAGCTTCAGCTTTTTATCTGTCACCGCATTTCAACCTTTTCCTTCTTGATGTCAGAGCGCTTGACACATGCCTCCTCCTCCTTCGCCGAGATGTTCTCGAACTTCTTTGTCATCTTGACTGTCGTCCCTTCTTGCTTCTCCTTCTCCTCACACTTCTTTCCTAGGAACTCTCTTCTAACCTTTTTAAGCGACTTTTTTGTTGGTTAGGTTGGATCATCTGCTTCTTCGCCGGTGCTATTGCCAACGATCTTGATGCTGTTGACAATGAATTAATTTCAATTGGGTTGCCCACTTAACATTAACCAACAATGCATGAGGACGAAGCTCCTCTTCACCACCTTCAAGAACAAGTTGCACACACAGGAGGGTAACAAAGAAAAACATTGTCAACAAGTTGCATATCCGACCAAATGACCAACACATAGAGCATATCCGGCCAACAAGTTGCATATCTGACCAAATGACCAAGTTGCACACATATAACAACTTATTTGCTCGGTGACTTGCGCACCACTTAGTTGTTTCAAATGGCCGCAACAATTGCACACGGTCTCTTGGATGGTATAACATCAATGGTTGAGCGACTTAGTCCCATGACTGCGGATGAGTTTGTCGCGGTAGGCCTCAAAATTCTTGTGCTCATCAAACCAAGTATGAATGTGGGCCCAAAATATATACCACGCCCTTTTGCTTCGACATGGATCAAATCGATACTAGTGGCCAACCACGCATCACAAAACAACTCGTCCTCCCGCGTGTTGAAGCTTTCTTCTCTACCACTCTTTTTTGGATGGACCGCATAGTCCTTTGGATCAAGGACATCGTCGTCCTGCTCTAAAATATTCTCAAATATTCGGAGTACACAACCAAATACTTTGAATCACTAATTAAGGAGTGGCCTTCGCAAAGGTCGCTCCACCTCCCTCCACTCCTGACAAGGGCACCACTTCTTGCAACCTGGGATTTTTTCTCTTTTTTCGTTGTTCTTTCGAAACATTTTATCTCTTGAACTGTGTGTCCAAATCATGAACCTTATTCATCGTTGGATTTCTCATGTCGAGATCTCTGAAACAAGATCCCCGACTAGTAGGTTTCGACGTCCTTTTTTAACGAAAAACCAGAAACTAAAAAATCAAGGAAAACAAAATTGAAAACAAGGAAAAACTGAAAACCGGAAGAACATTTGTGCTTTTTCACTTTGTTTGGGGAAGCACACTATGCTTTTCCCTTTTTCGGGAAGCACAATTCACACAAGCACAATTGTGCTTCTCACGGAAGCACATTGTAACGCCCACGATGCGGCTATATCTCCCACGTGTTGACGCACGACTTAGAGGTATAATCGCATGGTGGTTTTGTCGCAAGAGGGGCAATCTTCACACAATCCCATGTACTGAATAAGAAAGAGATAAAGAATTGGCTTACAATCGCCACTTCACACAAATAACAAGTTAAACATACATCATCCAGAGTACAATCAAGGTCCGACTACGAAACCAAAATAAAAGAAGACAACCCCAAATGCTAGATCCCCGGTCGTCCCAACTGGGCTCCACTACTGATCATCCGAAAAAGACACATAACAACGACCAAGATCTTCATCGAGCTCCCACTTGAGCTCGGTTGCGTCACCTGCACTGGTATCATCGGCACCTGCAACTGTTTGGAAGTATCCGTGAGTCACGAGGACTCAACAATCTCACACCCGCGAGATCAAGACTATTTAAGCTTATGAGTAGGATAAGGTAATGAGGTGGAGCTGCAGCAAGCGCTAAGCAAATATGGTGGCTAACATACGCAAATAAGAGCGAGAAGAGAAGCAACGCAACGGTCGAGAAGCTAGAAGTGATCAAGAAGTGATCCTGAAACTACTTATGTTCATACATAACACAAGACCGTGTTCACTTCCCGGACTCCGCCGAAAAGAGACCATCATGGCTACACACGCGGTTGATGCATTTTAATTAAGTCAAGTGTCAAGTTCTCTACAACCGGATATTAATAAATTCCCATCTGCCACATAACCGCGAGCACGGCTCTCGAAAGTTTATACCCTACAGGGGTGTCCCAACTTAGCCCATCACAAGCTCTCACGATCAACAAAGGATATTCCTTCTCTCGGAACAACCCAATCAGACTCGGAATCCCGGTTACAAGACATTTCGACAATGCTAAAACAAGACCAGCAAGACCGCCCGAATGTGCCGACAAATCCCGATAGGAGCTGCACATATATCGTTCTCAGGGCACATCGGATGGGCAAGACGTCGGGTTGGCATGGACCCTGGTTGCCCAGGGGGCGCCGGACATCGCCCAGTTCGGACCAACACTTAGAGAAGCACTAGCCCCCCCGGGGGGGTTAAAAATAAAGATGACCCTCGGGAGCGCGACTCCCTAGGGAAAAGTAATAGGTGGTGGTGGCAAATGTTAAAACCAAGGTTGGGCCTTGTTGGAGGAGTTTTATTCAAAGCGATCTGTCAAGGGGGGCCCATAACCCCAACCGCGTTAGGAACACAAAATCAAGGAAAATAACACCGGTATGACGGAAACTAGGGCGGCAAGAGTGGAACAAAACACCAGGCATAAGGCCGAGCCTTCCACCCTTTACCAAGTATATAGATGCATTAATTAAAATAAGAGATATTGTGATATCCCAACATATCCATGTTCCAACATGGAACAAACTTCAAATTCACCTGCAACTAGCAACGCTATAAGAGGGGCTGAGCAAAAGCGGTAACATAGCCAAACAACGGTTTGCTAGGAAGGAGGGTTAGAGGCTTGACATGGCAATATGGGAGGCATGATATAACAAGTGGTAGGTAGCGCGAGATAGCGATAGAATGAACAACTAGCAAGCAAAGATAGAAGTGATATCGAGGGTATGGTCATCTTGCCTGAGATCCCGCGAGGAAGAAGAACGAGTCCATGAAGTAGACAAACAGACGTAATCGAACGGATCCTCACAAACGCAACGTTACCGGAACTAACAAGAAGAAGCAAACAACATGGTAAACAACCATCACATAAACATGGCATGATGCACAATCAAGTATGATGCATGTCCGGATTAAAGAGGCATGGCATGGCAAAGTGCAACAAACAACACTACAAGTTAAGTGGAGCTCAATATGCAACGAGATGCATATTGATGAAACACCACATTACTTATTTAGTTCTCTCCCGTTTATGTACTCAACAATATTAAATGTTATTAAACATGGCAAGAGGTGAAGCATAATAAAACTACCTATCTAGGCAAATTTAAATGAGGCCGGAACAACAAGCAACAAGTCTGGAAAAATCCTCATATGCATATTATGAATTTGGTGTTGTTCTGCCCTAAACCATATTTTAGAGTTGTTAAACATGCAAGATGAGTGAACCATGTTAAACTAGGCATTATTCTACCCCATTTACATATATAATTTATTTAAAACCGAGCTACGGTTAATTAGTTATGAATTAAATCATTTTAGCATGGCAATATGCAAATTATATGCAAACATCATTTTAAACATGGATGAAAGTTGGACATTATTAATCTACACATAATTCTAAGCATTGTACATATACAATGTTTTTACATATGATGCACGGATGATTGATTATTATATGCATGAAGTTTGATGGCTTTTCTGCAAAACTATAAACCCCTGGATAAATAGCAAATTCGCTGAATTGGGAAAAAGCTTGGTGGGCTGAATCTGGAGCAGGTTGGGCCAACAGAGAAAAAAAAAACAAAGGAGGCGCTGGGGGCCTCACCATGGGCTTCGGCCTAGTTGGCAACGCAGGCCGGTCGGAGCAAGCCGCGGGTCCTGGGCCGTGGGGAGGCCCACGTGGAGGTCGTCCTCCTCCCGATCCCGCCTGGATCGGGGAGACAGGCGGTGACGAATGACGGCGGTCGGCGCCGGAGGTGCTGGTCGGCGAGCGACGGCGCACGATGGGATCCCGGCGAGGGGAAGACGCGGGGAGGGCAGCAGCCGGCGAGGAACGAGGCGGGCATGGTGGATCCGAGCGCCAATGAGGGAGGCCGACGCGGTGGGTGCGGGGCAGCGCCGGATCCAGAGCATCTCGGCGAGATCCGAGGCAGCGGCGAGGGGATCTCCGTTGGGGCGCCCTACAGAGAGAGATGGGTGAGATGAGAGAGATCCAGTTGGGAAGGAGAGGGATGCAGGCGGCGTGACCTGGGGTCGAGGTGGCCGGCGACGAGCATGCTCCGACGGCCTTGGTCGCCGGCGGCGGACGGCGGGGATGTGAGGGAGGAGAGATTGGGGCCCTCCTGATCTGGAATGGAGGCAGCGGCGTGCTGAAATCAAGGTAAGGGGGCTGGCGGCTGCCAAAAATGGAAGGGTCCTTCCTTTTATAGGCAGGGGTCTAGGGTTGGGGGTTTTGCTCCGTTTCGGAGCCGTTTGATCGCTATCGGACGGTCCGGAGCGGAGGGGGAGTAGGTGGGCTGTGCAGAAGGCCTCGGGCTGAGGGGAGAGGAGAGGAGAGAGAGAGAGAGGCCAGCAGCAGTTTTCGGAGACCGAAAACATCCGACGGTTTGACGGACTATATTGCCGCTATAGTTATCCGTTGGGGCATCAAACGAACTCCGAATGCGATGAAACTTGGCAAGCAGCCTACCTACTCTATAATAAGACCACACGCCAACTTTCATCCAATTCTGAGAACACTTTCCGACCACTAATAAAATAATATTTCAGACGTGCCGCGGGCGCGTGCGAGTGTGTCTGGGCTCAGAACGGACAACGGAAAGAACTGGGAGACCCAAACGGATCCAAGTTTTGAAAACATGATGATGCAATGCAAATGATGACATGGCAAAGAAATGACATGGCAACGACAATGAATACTGGAAGACAACTTGCGCGTCAGTCTCGGGGCGTCACGACACTCCACCACTACAAGAGGATCTCGTCCCAAGATCTAGGATAGCACCGGAGAGAAGCAGAAAAGGAAGAGGAGAGGTAAACTAAGTTGCTTCTTTGACAAATGAGTGAAACTAAAGAACCTTGCGAGGTTGAACAAATTGAAAGAAAAAATACAACGAAGATGTCCAAAGTTGAAAACACTCCGTTAGAAAAGAGGAACAAGGAACATTACTAGAATCTTGTAGGTTGAAAGACATAAGTAAAAAGGTTGCAATGGACAAGAAGTACATGCAAGCACTCCGGTTGAAATGAGATGTACCAGGAACGATAAAGATCAATTACGACAGCACTCCGGTTGGAAATGGAAGGTAAAGAATATGAGCTTGGCAAAATGAAAGCACTTGGATGAGAGTCCGGTTAGAAGAGGAATGATAGACACAACACTCCGGTTAAAACAAGATAGAGAAGGAATAAGAATGATATAATTTGGGAAGCACTCCAATTGTAAATGGAAGGAATTTAACATGAACTTGGGAAGATTGGATGATACTTGATGAAATCAACAACACACCGCCTCCAGAACTATTGAAAGAATGGCACAATGGGTAAGAAAGATTTCAGATAGCACTCCGGTTGAGAATGGAGGTAAAACTTGACAAAATGGGAAGAACTTGAAAAGAGGGCACGACACTCCGGTTAAATGGATAAGCACGAAAAGAACACGGTCCTCAAAATCCAAGATGATGAGTGAAGAGAGCAACATGACAATGTCTCCGGAAGAAAGAATAGAAGATAGATCATTGGAATAACAGAATGGAGAAGAAAATGCCAGCTTCTGTCACAATTGAGCCTGGAAAGCACCCTTCCAAGAAGGTTATACGGAGTTGTTGGAAAACCGACAACGAAACGAATAAGCTTGTAGTGGGCTTATGGAAAACATCTCAAAATTTGAGGTGAAATTCTTGCCACTAGCGGAAACAACAGATTGAATTTACATCAACAAGGAGATGAGAAGCTTATTTCACCGGGAGGATAAATGAAGAGCTTGGGTCATTTATGATCACCATAAATAGAAAAAATCCTTAGGGAAAGCTTTAGGTGTAATATAACCCAAGATAACTCCAATGAAGAGGTTAATTGGTTGAAAAGATGTCTTGAGCGAAGAGAAAATGATGGATTTAGATATGTCACTCTTGAAAACTTGTGAATCATGAAAGACGAAGGGAAATTATCAACAATGACATAACACCACCTCAAAAGATGATATATGAAAGAATTGCACTTCAGAATGCGAGATGAAGAATGCTTGAACTCCTCAAAACAAGACATGTGTTGAACACCATGTTTAATTTAGAGTATAGCTTGGCGGATCATAACTTCGAGAGAAATCTTGAAGAACGAATGAAGAATGAAAGGAAACCTTGACGAACCTCCATGTAGAGCCTCCATGAAGAATTCCGGTAAAAATGATAAAAAGAAAGAGAAGTTGAAAACACAAGGTGAAGCCTTGCGATGATTTAGATGGAGCTTCGCGATGATATAACCGAGAAAGCTTGGAACTCCGGAAAGAAAAGATGAAGCATCTTGAACCGATAAATGAGACATGATGAACAACTCTAGAAACAAGAAGCTAGAACACTTGGATGAAACAATAATAAGAATTACGTTATGCGTATCCTTCACCAATTTAAATTGATGACAAGCAAAGGATTTGGCATACTACTTATTCTCGTTGAAAAAAGGATTGAATAGAGATATTGCTCAACTTGGGAAGGTCTTCAATGAACCATCGGTAGGATTGAAACAATGAATGAATTGATATGATAACCAAGGAAGAGAACTCTTGAACGAACCACCATAAGAATTGAACATGAAAGTAGCAAAAGCACAATTCACCGGGAAGAATTGGAAAACGAATGAAGATACTTGAGGGAATTTAGATACATGAGAACGAATAGATCACAAGCTGATTAGAGAATACTTGAATGACGCACCGATAAGATTGGGGAAAGAGAGATGAATGCTGAGAATGAATAATTCCGAAATGATGTCCTTCGGAGAAACAAACTGAAAAGACTTCTGAATTGCTCCGGATGGGTGAAAAGAATTCTCACAATCAAAAACAATTATGAGAGGATGGCATCAAGCTAGAACCATGAATCTTGAAGATAATGGAGCAAGATTTAAGAGAAACTCTTCTTTGGTCTCCACAAACCCGAGAATGACGACGAGAAACACCACCGTGAATTGTTGAGACACTCTGGAATAATGAAGAATATAAAGGTTGAATCAACAATGAAAAGAATTTGAAAGATCTTGGAGAGAGACATATGACTAATGATAATTCATTCTTACATCAACTTTGAAAGAATTTGAGGATAGCTCCGGGAAAATTGGAAGAGTCAGGTAAGATCCCGGGAAAAGACATGTGGGTTAGGGCCCACCCAAAAGAAACACCGTTGAACGATTTAAAAGATAGATTCCGTTGGTTGAATTAAATGGTTTGAATAAGGTAAGACCTCGAAATAGCTTGAAAGGATTACGAATAGAAACTTGAATCTTCTGGAATATCTTCAGCACTGCAGATAAACATGAATAGCAAGAGGTGGATGATACGTCTCCGTCGTATCAATAATTTTTGATTGTTCCATGCCAATATTATTCAACTTTCATATACTTTTTGGCAACTTTTTATATTATTTTTGGGACTAACATATTGATCCAGTGCCCAGTGCCAGTTCCTGTCTGTTGCATGTTTTTGGTTTCGCAGAATATCCATATCAAACGGAGTCCAAATGGGATAAAAACGGATGGAGCTTATTTTTGGAAAATATGGAAAATTCAGAAGGAAAATCGACGCGAACCAGTGCTCGAGGTGGTCATGAGGCAGGGGGGGCGCGCCCCCTACCCTCATGAGCCCACCGTAAGGCGGTTGATGCTCTTCTTTTGCCGCAAGAAAGCTAATATTCGGAAAAAAAATCACGGCGAAGGTTTCAGGCCAATCGGAGTTACAGATCTCCATATATATACGAAACGGTGAAACAGAGCCAGAGGAGAACGCAAACCAAAGAGAAACAGAGAGATAGATCCAATCTCGGAGGGGCTCTCGCCCCTCCCATGCCATGGAGGCCAAGGACCAGAGGGGAAACCCTTCTCCCATCTAGGGAGGAGGTCAAGGAAGAAGAGGAAGAAGGGGCCCCCTCTCCCCCTCTCCTCCGGTGGCGCCGGAACGCCGCCGTGTCCATCATCATCATCACCGCGATCTTCACCAACACCTCCGCCATCTTCACCAACATCTCCATCACCT
Organism: Triticum urartu; assembly: GCF_056163025.1. Taxonomy (NCBI): domain Eukaryota; kingdom Viridiplantae; phylum Streptophyta; class Magnoliopsida; order Poales; family Poaceae; genus Triticum; species Triticum urartu. Next base: position 121,812,799 of record NC_141874.1, on the reverse strand, counting down.
TCCCCCCTCTATCTACAGCGGTCCACTCTCCCGCAACCCAATGTACCCTCTACTTGAACATGGTGCTTTATGCTTCATATTATTATCCAATGATGTGTTGCCATCCTATGATGTCTGAGTAGATTTTCGTTGTCCTATCGGTGGTTGATGAATTGCTATGATTGATTTAATTTGCTTGTGGTTATGTTGCTGCCCTTTGGTGCCCATCATATGAGCGTGCGCGTGGATCACACCATAGGGTTAGTTGTATGTTGATAGGACTATGTATTGGAGGGCAAGAGTGACAGAAGCTTCAACCTAGCATAGAAATTGATGCATATGGGATTGAAGGGGGACCAATATATCTTAATGCTATGGTTGGGTTTTACCTTAATGAACATTAGTAGTTGCGGATGCTTGCTAATAGTTCCAATCATAAGTGCATAGAATTCCAAGTAAGGGATGACATGCTAGCAGTGGCCTCTCCCACATAATACTTGCTATCGGTCTAGTAAAGTAGTCAATTGCTTAGGGGCAATTTCGCAACTCCTACCACCACTTTTCCACACTCGCTATATTTACTTTATTGTTTCTTTATCTAAACAACCCCTACTTTTTATTTACTTACTCTTTATTATCTTGCAAACCTATCCAACAACACCTACAAAGTACTTCTAGTTTCATACTTGTTCTAGGTAAAGCGAACGTCAAGCGTGCGTAGAGTTGTATCGGTGGTTGATAGAACTTGAGGGAATATTTGTTCTACCTTTAGCTCCTCGTTGGGTTCGACACTCTTACTTATCGAAAACTGTTGCGATCCCCTATACTTGTGGGTTATCAAGACCTTTTTCTGGTGCCGTTGCCGGGGAGCAATAGCGTGGGGTGAATATTCTCGTGTGTGCTTGTTTGCTTTATCACTAAGTAATTTTTATTTGCTGTTCTTAGTTGTTCTTTATCTTTAGTTATGGATATGGAACACGAAATACCAAAAAAAATAGGTGTACTTTCTGCTCATGGAGATGGGGAACCTCCTAAAACCCTTGATGCTGGTTATGTGAAAGATATTATGTACTACTTTAATAATCCTGAGAAAACCCCATTTAATTATGTAATGGGAGTAATGTTGGATCAACGTGAATACTTTAGGGATTATCGCTTGACACAAAAAGGGAAACTATTATGGGATCAAATTTATATATTGAAGTGGTATGCTAGACAATTATGCTCGGAATATGATTATAATTGTTGCTCTAGGATGAATTCTCCACACCTCCCCTTTTCATGCAAATTTAATGATAATGAAACCTTGGCTTCTTATGCTAGAGGTATACATGATTATTATGATGTTGAGCAAATAGAAGAATTTGTTGCTTTTATGGGTGCTTATGAAATTGAATCTATGTTTAAAGAGTTTGATGATATTGATGATGCTTGTTATAGATCTGAAAATTTAGCTATCCTCAAATATTGCTATGAGAATTATGAATACAATTATGAAATTAATGCACTTATTAAGAAAGTCTCTGTTGTCCAAGAAGAGACTAATATTTTGTAGGAATCTATGGAAGAAGAAGTTGATGACACTGTGAGCTCATTGGATGAAAAAGATGAGGAGGAGAGCGAAGAACAAAAGGAGGAAGAGCGGATTGATCACCCGTGCCCACCTTTTAATTCCCCTTCATGCTTACCGAAGGATGATTGCTATGATGACTGTTATGATCCCTATGATTCTTTTGAAATATCCCTTTTTGATGATGCTTGCTATGCTTGTGGCCAAGATGCCAATATGAATTATGCTTATGGAGATGAACTTGCTATAGTTCCTTATGTTAAACATGAAATTGTTGCTATTGCACCCACGCATGATAGTCCTATTATCTTTTTGAATTCTCCCGATTATACTATATCGGAGAAGTTTACACTTATTAAGGATTATATTGATGGGTTGCCTTTTACCGTTGCACATGATGATTTTGATAGATATAATATGCATGTGCTTGCCGCTCCTACTTGCAATTATTATGAGAGAGGAACTATATCTCCACCTCTCTATGTTTCCAACATGATAAAATTGCAAGAAACTGTTTATACTATGCATTGGCCTTTACTAGGTGTGCATGAATTGTTCTTTTATGACATGCCGATGCATAGGAAGAGAGTTAGACTTCGTCATTGCTTGATATATGTTGCTTTGTGCTCACTACTAAATTACAAATCATTGTTAATTAAAATTGGCTTTGATATACCTTGGGATCCAGGTGGATTCACTACTTGAGCACTATATGCCTAGCTTAATGGCTTTAAAGAAAGCGCTGCCAGGGTGACAACCCGGAAGTTTTAGAGAGTCATTTATTTCTGTTGAGTGCTTTCATATAGTTTAAAAACAACAAAAATAAACAGGGGAACCCAAAACTTTTCAAAAAGGAAAGTGAAAGTGAGAAAGACAAGCACTGTTGAAGTGGGAGAGCTCCTTGAACTTTGTTCATGCTCACGGCAACTTTGTGAATCTTGATTACAGAAACTTTTCAACAAAAATAATTATCCCCTTGTACAATTCCATTGTATTATAAAAATAATGTGCCAAGGTTTTCCTTTAGGATGTTTACATTTGCTTGATGGTTTGTACGGTGCAGGACAGAAACTTTGGCTGTAGTGCTCGATTTTACATTTTTATCTGGAACGTCAAATGGTTCTGATTCTTTTTGCACTGTCTTCCTATACAAATTTTTTATTTTTCCTAATTTTGGTAGAATTTTTCAAGTACCATAAGTATGGTGAATGTTCAGATTATTACAGACTGTTCTGTTTTAGACAGATTCTGTTTTTGATGCATAGTTTGCTTGTTTTGATGAAACTATCAATTTATATCAGTGGATTAAGCCATGAAAAAGTTATATTACAGTAGACACAATGAAAAAACAAAATATGAATTGGTTTGCAACAGTACTTAGAGTAGTGATTTGCTTTATTATACTAACGAATCTTACCGAGTTTTCTGTTGAAGTTTTGTGTGGATGAAGTGTTCGATGATCGAGAAGGTTTCGATGTGAGAAGAAGGAAGAGAGGCAAGAGCTCAAGCTTGGGGATGCCCGAGGCACCCCAAGTAAATATTCAAGGAGACTCAAGCGTCTAAGCTTGGGGATGCTGGGAAGGCATCCCCTCTTTCTTCAACAAATATCGGTATGTTTTCAGATTCGTTTCGTTCATGCGATATGTGCAATCTTGGAGCGTCTTTTGCATTTAGGTTTTCATTTTTTTATGCACCATGCTGGTATGAGATGGTTCTTGGTTGATTTATAGAATCCTCATTGCACTTCACTTATATCTTTTGAGTATCGCTTAATAGAATGCTTCATGTGCTTCACTTATATCATTTGAAGTTTGGATTGCCTGTTTCTCTTTACATAGACAACCGCCATTTGTAGAATGCTCTTTTGCTTCACTTATATTTGTTAGAGCACGGGCATATCTTTTGTAGAAAGAATTAAACTCTCTCGCTTCACTTATATCTATTTAGAGCCCTGTTCAAGAATTCATCCGATTAACCAGTTAACTTGCCGATTAATCCCTACTCGTAGGGTCACCGAGTAGCCGATAAACCAAAAAATCGTCCGATTAATTGATTAAATGGCTGATTAACTTGCCGATTAGCCGATTAATCCCCCTACTCGTTAGCGAACCGAGCAGCTACCAGTTAACGATTTCCTCAACAATGATTTAGAGAGATGACAGGAATTGGTCATTCACATGGTTAGTCATAAAATCCTACATAAAACTTGTAGATCACTGAATATGATATGTTTGATTCCTTGCAATAGTTTTGCGATGTAAAGATGGTAATATTAGAGTCATGCTAGTGGGTAGTTGTGGATTGTATAAATACTTGTGTTGAGGTTTGTGATTTCCGTAGCATGCACGTATGGTGAACCGTTATGTAACGAAGTCGGAGCATGATTTATTTATTTATTGTCTTCCTTATGAGTGGCGGTCGGGGACGGGCGATGGTCTTTTCCTACCAATCTATCCCCCTAGGAGCATGCGCGTAGTACTTTGTTTCGATAGCCAATAGAATTTTGCAATAAGTATGTGAGTTCTTTATGACTAATGTTGAGTCCATGGATTATACGCACTCTCACCCTTCCACCATTGCTAGCCTCTCTAGTACGGCGCAACTTTCGCTGGTACCATAAACCCACCATATACCTTCCTCAAAACAGCCACCATACCTACCTATCATGGCATTTCCATAGCCATTCCGAGATATATTGCCATGCAACTTTCATCATCATCATATACATGACTTGAGCATTCATTGTCATATTGCTTTGCATGATCGTAAGATAGCTAGCATGATGTTTTCATGGCTTGTCCGTTTTTTGATGTCATTGCTACGCTAGATCATTGCACATCCCGGTACACCGCCGGAGGCATTCATATAGAGTCATATCTTTGTTCTAGATATCGAGTTGTAAGTAAATAAAAGTGTGATGATCATCATTATTAGAGCATTGCCCCAGTGAGGAAAGGATGATGGAGACTATGATTCCCCCACAAGTCGGGATGAGACTCCGGATGAAAAAAAGAGAAAGGCCAAAAAAGAGAAGGCCCAAAAAAAGAGAAAAAAAAAGAAAAAAAAAGAGAGAAGGGGCAGTGCTACTATCCTTTTTTCCACACTTGTGCTTCAAAGTAGCACCATATTCTTCATATAGAGAGTCTCTTGAGTTATCACTTTCATATACTAGTGGGAATTTTCATTATAGAACTTGGCTTTTATATTCCAATGATGGGCTTCCTCAAATGCCCGAGGTCTTCATGAGCAAGCAAGTTGGATGCACACCCACTTAGTTTCAGTTAGAGCTTTCATACACTTATAGCTCTAGCATCCGTTGCATGGCAATCCCTACTCACTCACATTGATATCTATTGATGGGCATCTCCATAGCCCGTCGATACGCCTAGTTGATGTGAGACTATCTTCTCCTTTTTGTCTCCTCCACCATCATATTCTATTCCACCTATAGTGCTATGTCCATGGCTCACGCTCATGTATTGCATGAAAGTTGAAAAGGTTTGAGAATGTCAAAAGTATGAAACAATTGCTTGGCTTGTCATCGGGGTTGTGCATGATTTGAATATTTTGTGTGGTGAAGATGCCAGACTATATGATTTTGTAGGGATAACTTTCTTTGGCCATGTTATTTTGAAAATACATGATTGCTTTATTAGTATGCTTGAAGTATTATTGTCTTAATGTCAAAGGATAGACTATTGCTTTGAATCACTCGTGTCTTAATATTCATGCCATGATTAGATATATGATCAAGATTATGCTAGGTAGCATTCCACATCAAAAATTATCTTTTTTATCATTTACCTACTCGAGGACAAGCAGGAATTAAGCTTGGGGATGCTGATACATCTCCGTCGTATCTATAATTTTTGATTGTTCCATGCCAATATTATTCAACTTTCATATACTTTTTGGCAACTTTTTATATTATATTTGGGACTAACATATTGATCCAGTGCCCAGTGCCAGTTCCTGTCTGTTGCATGTTTTTGGTTTCGCAGAATATCCATATCAAACGGAGTCCAAACGGGGTAAAAACGTACGGAGCTTATTTTTGGAAAATATGGAAAATTCGGAAGGAAAATCAACGTGAACCAGTGCCCGAGGTGGTCACGAGGCAGGGGGGCGCGCCCCCTACCCTCGTGAGCCCACCGTAAGGCGGTTGACGCTCTTCTTTTGCCGCAAGAAAGCTAATATTCAGAAAAAAAATCACGTCGAAGGTTTCAGGCCAATCGGAGTTACGGATCTCCATATATATATGAAACGGTGAAACAGAGCCAGAGGAGAACGCACAACCAAAGAGAAACAGAGAGATAGATCCAATCTCGGAGGGGCTCTCGCCCCTCCCATGCCATGGAGGCCAAGGACCAGGGGGGAAACCCTTCTCCCTTCTAGGGAGGAGGTCAAGGAATAAGAGGAAGAAGGGGGCCCCTCTCCCCCTCTCCCCCGGTGGCGCCGGAACGCCGCCATGGCCATCATCATCATCACCGCGATCCTCACCAACACCTCTGCCATCTTCACCAACATCTCCATCACCTTCCCCCCTCTATCTACAGCGGTCCACTCTCCCGCAACCCGCTGTACCCTCTACTTGAACATGGTGCTTTATGCTTCATATTATTATCCAATGATGTGTTGCCATCCTATGATGTCTGAGTAGATTTTCGTTGTCCTATCGGTGGTTGATGAATTGCTATGATTGATTTAATTTGCTTGTGGTTATGTTGATGTCCTTTGGTGCCCATCATATGAGTGCGCGCGTGGATCACACCATAGGGTTAGTTGTATGTTGATAGGACTTATGTATTGGAGGGCAAGAGTGACAGAAGCTTCAACCTAGCATAGAAATTAATGCATACGGGATTGAAGGGGGACCAATATATCTTAATGCTATGGTTGGGTTTTACCTTAATGAACATTAGTAGTTGCGGATGCTTGCTAATAGTTCCAATCATAAGTGCATAGAATTCCAAGTAAGGGATGACATGCTAGCAGTGGTCTCTCCCACATAATACTTGCTATCGGTCTAGTAAAGTAGTCAATTGCTTAGGGGCAATTTCGCAACTCCTACCACCACTTTTCCACACTCGCTATATTTACTTTATTGTTTCTTTATCTAAACAGCCCCTACTTTTTATTTACGTACTCTTTATTATCTTACAAACCTATCCAACAACACCTACAAAGTACTTCTAGTTTCATACTTGTTCTAGGTAAAGCGAACGTCAAGCGTGCGTAGAGTTGTATCGGTGGTCAATAGAACTTGAGGGAATATTTGTTCTACCTTTAGCTCCTCGTTGGGTTGGACACTCTTACTTATCAAAAACTATTGCGATCCCCTATACTTGTGGGTTATCAAGAGTGGATGATTAAGAAGTGCACCGGCATGAGAAAACATTTAAAACGAGGAAAGGAATATGATCAACAAAGCTTGAATTGAATCCACCGAAGAAGAAAAGAATGAAGAATGATGAACTTGAAGCTGTTGGGGAACGCAGTAATTTCAAAAAAATTCCTACGCACACGTAAGACATGGTGATGCATAGCAACGAGAGGGGAGAGTATCGTCTACATACCCTCGTAGACCGTAAGCGGAAGAGTTATGACAACGCGCTTGATGTAGTCGTACGTCTTCACGATCGACCGATCTAGTACCGAAGATACAGCACCTCCGCGATCTGCACACGTTCAACTCGGTGACGTCCCGCGAATTCATGATCCAGTAGAGCTTCGAGGGAGAGTTTCGTCAGCACGATGGCGTGATGACGGTGATGATGTTGCTACCGGAACAGGGCTTCGCCTAAGCACCGCTACGATATTACCAAGGTGGATTATGGTGGAGGGGGGCACCGCACACGGCTAAAAGATCAATGATCAACTTGTGTGTCTATGGGGTGCCCCCTCCCCCATATATAAAGGAGTGGAGGAGGGGGAGGGCCGGCCCTCTACTATGGCGCGCCCTGGGGAGTCCTACTCCCACCGGGAGTAGGATTCCCTCCCTTTCAAGTAGTAGGAGTAGGAGAGAAGGAAGCAGAAGAGAGAAGAGAAGAAAGGAGGGGGCACCGCCCCTCCCCCTAGTCCAATTCGGACTAGGCCTTGGGGGGCGCGTGACCTACCCTAGGCAGCCCCTCTCTCTCCCCCCTAAAGCCCAATAAGGCCCATATACTCCCCGCCGAATTCCCGTAACTCTCCGGTACTCCGGTAAATACCGGAACCACCCAGAACCTTCCGATGTCCGAATATAGCCTTACAATATATCGATCTTTACGTCTCGAACATTTCGAGACTCCTTGTCATGTCCTTGATCTCATCCGAAACTCCGAACAACCTTCGGTACATCAAAACACATAAACTCATAATACCGATCGTCACGGAACGTTAAGCGTGCGGACCCTGCAGGTTCGAGAACTATGTACACATGACCAAGACAAATCTCCGGTCAATAACCAACAGCGGAACCTGGATGTTCATATTGGCTCCTACATATTCTACGAAGATCTTTATCGGTCAAACCGCATAACAACATACGCTGTTCCCTTTGTCATCGGTATGTTACTTGCCCGAGATTCGATTGTCGGTATCTCAATACCTAGTTCAATCTCATTAACGGCAAGTCTCTTTACTCATTCTGTAATGCTACATCCCATAACTAACTCATTAGCTACATTGTTTGCAAGGCTTATTGTGATGTACATTACCAAGAGGGCCCAGAGATACCTCTCCGACAATCGGAGTGACAAATCCTAATCTTGATCCATGCCAACTCAACAAACATCATCGGAGACACCTGTAGAGCACCTTTATAATCACCCAGTTACTTGTGACGTTTGGTAGCACACAAAGTGTTCCTCCGGTATTCAGGAGTTGCATGATCTCATAGTCATAGGAACATGTATAGTTATGGAGAAAGCAATAGCAACAAACTGAACGATCATCGTGCTAAGCTAACGGATGGGTCAAGTCAATCACATATAATTTTTGATTGTTCCATGCTATTATATTATCAACCTTGGATGTTTTATATGCATTAATATGCTATTTTAAATGATTTTTGGGACTAACCTATTAACCTAGAGCCCACTGCCAGTTTCTGTTTTTTCCTTGTTTTAGAGTATCACAGAAAAGGAAAATCAAACGGAGTCCAATTGACCTGAAACTTCACTGAACTTATTTTTGGACTAGAAGAAGCCTACGGAGTATCGGAGATGGACCAGAAGAGTCCCGGGCTGCCCACGATGGTGGGAGGCGCGCCCACCCCCTGGGCGCGCCCCCTGCCTCGTGGATAGCCCGGAGATCCACCAACGTACTTCTTCCTCCTATATATACCCATATACCCTAAAAACTTCAAAGAGCAGAATAGATCGGGAGTTTCGCCGCCAGAAGCCTCCGTAGCCACCGAAAACCAATCTAGACCCGTTCCGGCACCCTGCCAGAGGGGGAACCCCTCACCGGTGGCCATCTTCATCATCCGGCGCTCTCCATGACGAGGAGGGAGTAGTTCTCCCTCGGGGCTGAGGGTATGTACCAGTAGCTATGTGTTTGATCTCTCTCTCTCTCTCGTGTTCTTGAGGTGGTACGATCTTGATGTATCGCGAGCTTTGCTATTATAGTTGGATCTTATGATGTTTCTCCCCCTCTACTCTCTTGTAATGGATTGAGTTTTCCCTTTGAAGTTATCTTATCGGATTGAGTCTTTAAGGATTTGAGAACACTTGATGTATGTCTTGCACGTGCTTATCTGTGGTGACAATGGGATATCACGTGATCCACTTGATGTATGTTTTGGTGATCAATTTGCGGGTTTCGCCCATGAACCTATGCATAGGGGTTGGCACACGTTTTCGTCTTGACTCTCCGGTAGAATCTTTGGGGCACTCTTTGAAGTACTTTGTGTTGGTTTGAATAGATGAATCTGAGATTGTGTGATGCATATCGTATAATCATACCCACGGATACTTGAGGTGACATTGGAGTATCTAGGTGACATTAGGGTTTTGGTTGATTTGTGTCTTAAGGTGTTATTCTAGTACGAACTTTATGATTGATTGAACGGAAAGGATAGCTTCATGTTATTTTACTACGGACTCTTGAATAGATCGATCAGAAAGGATAACTTTGAGGTGGTTTCGTACCCTACAATAATCTATTCGTTTGTTCTCCGCCATTAGTGACTTTGGAGTGACTCTTTGTTGCATGTTGAGGGATAATTATGTGATCCAATTATGTTATTATTGCTGAGAGAACTTGCACTAGTGAAAGTATGAACCCTAGGCCTTGTTTCCTAGCATTGCAATACCGTTTACGCTCACTTTTATCATTAGTTACCTTGTTGTTTTTATATTTTTTATATTACAAAAACCATTATCTACTATCCATATTGCACTTGTATCACCATCTCTTCGCCGAACTAGTGCACCTATACAATTCACCATTGTATTGGGTGTGTTGGGGACACAAGGGACTCTTTGTTATTTGGTTGCAGGGTTGTTTGAGAGAGACCATCTTCATCCTACGCCTCCCACGGATTGATAAACCTTAGGTCATCCACTTGAGGGAAATTTGCTACTGTCCTACATACCTCTGCACTTGGCGGCCCAACAACATCTACAAGAAGAAGGTTGTGTAGTAGACATCAAGCTCTTTTCTGGCGCCGTTGCCGGGGAGGTGAGTGCTTGAAGGTATATCTTTAGATCTTGCAATCGAATCTTTTAGTTTCTTGTTTTATCACTAGTTTAGTCTATAAAAGAAAACTACAAAAAAATGGAATTGAGGGTACCTCATATGCTTCATCTTTTTAATATCTTTCATGAAAATAAGGATTTCGATAATTGTGCCAAAGTGTTATAAGAAGAATGCATTAGAATGTTTGACACTAAATCTTTGTATGATGAGAATTATTGCAATGTTGTTAGTATGAATTACTTGGATATCTATAATGCTAATGATATGCAAAGCCACAAGCTTGGGGAAGCTATGTTAGATGAAGATGCAATTTTTTGTCCCCCAAGTCTTGATGAGAAAATTTATTATGATGAAAGCATGCCTCATATTTATGATGATTATATTGATGAAAGTGGGTTTGGAAGAGTGTCAACTTTAGGAAGTAGTAATCCCACTATTTTGGAGGATGTTGAATCTTATTGTGATAATTATGAAAGTGGATTTGGAGAGGTCATGACTTTATTTAGTAATGATTCCACTATCTTGGAAGAGGTTTCAATCGATTATGATGAGAACAAAGTTGCTACCTATGATGATTATTGTGATTATGCATATGCTATAAAAATTAGAGATGATTATATTTATAAAACTTGTCATGATTATGATTACCCTTTTTCTGAACATTACTCCTTTAATGTGGAAACAATTTATAGTATTCGAGTCTCTTATGATACTCCTACTATTCCGATTGAGAAGAATTTTGCTTATGTAGAGAGAAGTAAATTTTCTATGCTTGTAGATCTTGAAAAGAATGCTTTATGTGATAGTTATATTGTTGAATTAATTCATGATGGTACTGAAAATTATTATGAGGGAGGAACATATGCTTGTAGGAATTGCAATAATATCAAGTTTCCTCTCTATGTGTTGAAAATCTTGAAGTTATCCTTGTTTTACCTTCCTATGCAAGTTGATTCTTGCTCCCACAAGTTGTTTGCTCACAAAATCCCTATGCATAGGAAGTGGGTTAGACTTAAATGTGCTAGCCATATTCTTCATGATGTTCTCTTTATGTTACAATTCTTATCTTTTATGTGAGCATCATTGAAATCATCATGCCTAGCTAGGGGCGTTAAACGATAGCGCTTGTTGGGAGGCAACCCAATTTTTATTTTTTTTTCCTTGCCTTTTGTTCCTGGTTAGTAATAAATTAATCATCTATCCTCTGTTATGATTGTCTTTTTTATGTTTTCATTAGTGTTTGTGCCAAGTAAAGCCTTTAGGACCTTCTTGGGTGATTGTTATTTGATCTTGCTGTAAAAAACAGAAAGTATGCGCTCACGAGAATAATTTTCATTATTTACTAGAGAGCGATAAAATACCAATTCCAACTGCAGTAGATCAATAAACAAATTTCCAAGGAATTCCTAATTTCTCAGGATATTTGGAGTTACATAAGTATTCTAAACCTACATATTACTACAGACTGTTCAGTTTTTGACAGATTCTGTTTTCTATGTGTTGTTTGCTTATTTTGATGAATCTATGAGTAATATCGGAGGGTATGAACCATAGAGAAGTTGGAATACAGTAGATATTACACCAATATGAATTTAGAATGAGTTCACAACAATACCTAAGTGGTGATTATTTTCTTATACTAACGGAGCTTATGAGTTTTCTGTTAAGTTTTGTGTTGTGAAGTTTTCAAGTTTTGGGTAAAGATTCGATGGACTATGGAATAAGGAGTGGCAAGAGACTAAGCTTGGGGATTCCCAAGTCACCCCAAGGTAAAATTCAAGGAAAACCAAAAGGCTAAGCTTGGGGATGCCCCGGATGGCATCCCCTCTTTCGCCTTCGTTCATCGGTAACTTTACTTGGAGCTATATTTTTATTCACCACATGATATGTGTTTTGCTTGGAGCATCATTTTATTTTATTTTGTTTTGCTTGCTGTTTGAATAAACTACCAAGATCTGAAATTATTAAATGTTAGAGAGTCTTCACATCGTTGCATAATTATTTGACTACTCATTGATCTTCACTTATATCTTTTGGAGTAGTTTGTTGTTTGCTCTAGTGCTTCACTTATATCTTTTTAGAGCACGGCGGTGGTTTTATTTTGAAGAAATAATTGAAATCTCATGCTTCACTTATATTATTTTGAGAGTCTTTAGAACAGAATGGTAATTTGATTTGGTTATGAAACTAGTCCTAATATGATAGGCATTCAAGAGGGATATAATAAAAACTTTCATATAAAGTGCTTTGAATACTATGAGAAGTTTGATACTTGATGATTGTTTTGAGATATGAAGATGGTAATATTAGAGTCGTGCTAGTTGAGTAATTGTGAATTTGAGAAATACTTGTGTTGAAGTTTGCAAGTCCCGTAGCATGCACGCATGGTAAACGTTGTGTAACAAAATTGAAACATGATGTGTTATTTGATTGTCTTCCTTATGAGTGGCGGTTGGGGACGAGCGATGGTCTTTTCCTACCAATCGATCCCCTAGGAGCATGCGCATAATACTTGGTTTTTGATGACTTGTAGATTTTTGCAATAAGTATATGAGTTCTTTATGACTAATGTTGAGTCCATGGATTATACGCACTCTTACCCTTCCATCATTGCTAGCCTCTTCGGTACCGTGCATTGCCCTTTCTCACATTGAGAGTTGGTGCAAACTTCGCCGGTGCATCCAAACCCCGTGATATGATACGCTCTTTCACACATAAACCTCCTTATATCTTCCTCAAAACAGCGACCATATCTACCTATTATGGCATTTCCATAGCCATTCCGAGATATATTGCCATGCAACTTTCCACCGTTCCGTTTATCATGACATGTTCAGTATTGTCATATTGCTTTGCATAATCATGTAGTTGACATCATATTGGTGGCAAAGCCACCGTTCATAATTTTTCATACATGTCACTCTTGATTCATTGCTATCCCGGTATACCGCCGGAGGCATTCATATAGAGTCATACTTTGTTCTAGTATCGAGTTGTAAATAAATAGAAGTGTGATGATCATCATTCATAGAGTATTGTCCAAAAAAAGAAAGGCCAAATAAAAAAGGAAGGACCAAAAAAAAGAAAATAAAATAAAAAGGGACAATGCTACTATCCTTTTTTCCACACTTGTGCTTCAAATTAGCACCATGATTTTCATGATAGAGAGTCTCTTGTTTTGTCACTTTCATATACTAGTGGGAATTTTTCATTATAGAACTTGGCTTGTATATTCCAACAATGGGCTTCCTCAAATGCCCTAGGTCTTCGTGAGCAAGCAAGTTGGATGCACACCCACTTAGTTTCTTTTGTTGAGCTTTCATGCATTTATAGCTCTAGTGCATCCGTTGCATGGCAATCCATACTCCTCACATTAACATCAATCGATGGGCATCTCCATAGCCCGTTGATTAGCCGCGTTGATGTGAGACTTTCTCCTTTTTTTGTCTTCTCCACACAACCCCCATTATTATATTCTATTCCACCCATAGTGCTATATCCATGGCTCACACTCATGTATTGCGTGAAAGTTAAAAAAAGTTTGAGACTACTAAAGTGTGAAACAATTGCTTGGCTTGCCATCGGGGTTGTGCATGATGAGAGCATTCTTGTATGACAAAAGTGGAGCATGACCAAACTATATGATTTTGTAGGGATGAACATTCTTTTGCCATGTTATTTTGAGAAGACATAATTGTTTAGTTAGTATGCTTGAAGTATTATTATTTTTATGTCAATATTAAACTTTTATCTTGAATCTTATGGATCTGAATATTCTTGCCACAATAAAGAAAATTACATTGATAAATATGTTAGGTAGCATTCCACATCAAAAATTCTGTTCTTATCATTTACCTACTCGAGGACGAGCAGAAATTAAACTTGGGGATGCTGATACGTCTCCAACGTATCTATAATTTTTGATTGTTCCATGCTATTATATTATCAACCTTGGATGTTTTATATGCATTAATATGCTATTTTATATGATTTTTGGGACTAACCTATTAACCTAGAGCCCAATGCCAGTTTCTGTTTTTTCCTTGTTTTAGAGTATCGTAGAAAAAGGAAAATCAAACGGAGTCCAATTGACCTGAAACTTCACGGAACTTATTTTTGGACCAGAAGAAGCCCATGGAGTATCGGAGATGGACCAGAAGAGTCCCGGGCTGCCCACGAGGGTGGGGGGGTGCGCCCACCCCCCTGGGCGCGCACCCTGCCTCGTGGATAGCCCGGAGATCCACCGACGTACTTCTTCCTCCTATATATACCCATATACCCTAAGAACTTCGGAGAGCAGAATAGATTGGGAGTTCCGCCACCAGAAGCCTCCGTAGCCACCGAAAACCAATCTAGACCCGTTCCGGCACCCTGCTGGAGGGGGAACCCCTCACCGGTGGCCATCCTCATCATCCCGGCGCTCTCCATGATGAGGAGGGAGTAGTTCTCCCTCGGGGCTGAGGGTATGTACCAGTAGCTATGTGTTTGATCTCTCTCTCTCTCTCTCTCTCTCGTGTTCTTGAGGTGGTACGATCTTGATGTATCGCGAGCTTTGCTATTATAGTTGGATCTTATGATGTTTCTCCCCCTCTACTCTCTTGTAATAGATTGAGTTTTCCCTTTGAAGTTATCTTATTGGATTGAGTCTTTAAGGATTCAAGAACACTTGATGTATGTCTTGCACATGCTTATCTATGGTGACAATGGGATATCATGTGATCCACTTGATGTATGTTTTGGTGATCAATTTGCGGGTTTCGCCCATGAGCCTATGCATAGGGTTTGGCACACGTTTTCGTCTTGACTCTTCGGTAGAATCTTTGGGGCACTCTTTGAAGTACTTTGTGTTGGTTTGAATAGATGAATCTGAGATTGTGTGATGCATATCATATAATCATACCCACAGATACTTGAGGTGACATTGGAGTATGTAGGTGACATTAGGGTTTTGGTTGATTTGTGTCTTAAGGTGTTATTCTAGTACGAACTTTATGATAGATTGAACGCAAAGAATAGCTTCATGATATTTTACTACGGACTCTTGAATAGATCGATCAGAAAGGATAACTTTGAGGTGGTTTCGTACCCTACAATAATCTCTTCGTTTGTTCTTCGCTATTGGTGACTTTGGAGTGACTCTTTGTTGCATGTTGAGGGATAGTTATGTGATCCAATTATGTTATTATTGTTGAGAGAACTTGCACTAGTGAAAGTATGAACCCTAGGCCTTGTTTCCTAGCATTGCAATACCGTTTACGCTCACTTTTATCATTAGTTACCTTGCTGTTTTATATTTTTTGATTACAAAAACCATTATCTACTATCCATATTGCACTTGTATCACCACCTCTTCGCCGAACTAGTGCACCTATACAATTTACCATTGTATTGGGTGTGTTGGGGACACAAGAGACTCTTTGTTATTTGGTTGCAGGGTTGTTGAGAGAGACCATCTTCATCCTACGCCTCCCACGGATTGATAAACCTTAGGTCATCCACTTGAGGGAAATTTGCTACTGTCCTACAAACCTCTGCACTTGGAGGCCCAAAAACGTCTACAAGAAGAAGGTTGTGTAGTAGACATCAAGCTCTTTTCTGGCGCCGTTGCCGGGGAGGTGAGTTCTTGAAGGTATGTCTTTAGATCTTGCAATCGAATCTTTTAGTTTCGTGTTTTATCACTAGTTTAGTCTATAAAAGAAAACTACAAAAAATGGAATTGAGGGTACCTCATATGCTTCATCTTTTTAATATCTTTCATGAAAATAAGGATTCCGATAATTGTGCCATAGTGTTAGAAGAAGAATGCATTAGAATGTTTGGCACTAAATCTTTGTATAATGAGCATGATTGCAATGTTGTTAGTATGAATTCCTTGGATATTCATGCTTAACGCAAACACCAAATAACATTTATATAGGTTCAACACTAATCTCAAAAGTATAGGGAGTGTGCGATGATGAGCATATCATTCTTGGAACCACTTCCAACACACATCGTCACTTCACCCTTAACTAGTCTCTGTTCATTCTGCAACTCCTGTTTCGAGTTACTAATCTTAGCAACAGAACTAGTATCAAATACTAAGGGGTTGATATAAACACTAGTAAAGTACACATCAATAATATGTATATCAAATATACCTTTGTTCACTCTCTCATCCTTCTTATCCGCCAAATACTTGGGGCAGTTCTGCTTCCAGTGACCAGTCCCTTTGCAGTAGAAGCACTTAGTCTCAGGATTACTTCTAGACTTGGGCTTCTTCACTTGAGTAGCGAATTGCTTGCCGTTCTTCGTGAAGTTCCCCTTCTTCCCTTTGCCCTTTTCTTGAAACTAGTGGTCTTTTCAACCATCAACACTTGATGCTTTTCTTGATTTCTACCTTCGTCGATTTCAGCATCACGAAGAGCTTGGGAATCGTTTCTGTTATCCCTTTCATATTATAGTTCATCACAAAGTTCTAGTAACTTGGTGATAGTGACTAGAGAACTCTATCAATCACTATCTTATCTAGAAGATTAACTCCCACTTGATTCAAGTGACTGTAGTACTCAGACATTCTGAGCACATGCTCACTAGCTGAGCTATTCTCCTCCATCTAGTAGGCAAAGTGCTTATCAAAGGTCTCATACCTTTCGACATGGGCATGAGTCTGAAATATTAATTTCAACTCTTGGAACATATCATATGCTCCGTGGCGTACAAAATGTCTTTGAAGCCCCGATTCTAAGCCGTAAAGCATGGTGCACTAAACTATCAAGTAGTCATCATATCGAGCTTGCCAAACGTTCATAATGTTTGTGTCTGCTCCTGCAATCAGCCTGTCACCTAGCGGTACATCAAGGACATAATTCTTATATGCAGCAATGAGGATAATCCTCAGATCACGGATCCAATCCGCATCATTGCTACTAACATCTTTCAACTTAGTTTTCTCTAGGAACATATCAAAAATAAAACAGGAAACTACATCGCGAGCTATTGATCTATAACATAGATATGCAAATACTATCAGGACTAAGTTCATGATAAATTAAAGTTCAATTAATCATATTACTTAAGAACTCCCACTTAGATAGACATCCCTCTAGTCATCTAAATGATCACGTGATCCAAATCAACTAAACCATGTCCGATCATCACATGAGATGGAGTAGTTTTCAATGGTGAACATCACTATGTTGATCATTTCTACTATATGATTCACGCTCGACCTTTCGGTCTCCAGTGTTTCGAGGCCAAATCTGCATATGCTAGGCTCGTCAAGTTTAACCTGAGTATTCTGCATGTGCAAAACTGGCTCGCACCCGTTGTATGTGAACGTAGAGCTTATCACACCCGATCATCACATGGTGTGTCGGCACGACGAACTGTCACAACGGTGCATACTCAGGGAGAACACTTATACCTTGAAATTTAGTGAGAGATCATCTTATAATGCTATCGTCGAACTAAGCAAAATAAGATGCATAAAGGATAAACATCACATGCAATCAAAATATGTGACATGATATGGCCATGATCATCTTACGCCTTTGATCTCCATCTCTAAAGTACCGTCATGATCTCTATCCTCACCGGCATGACACCATGATCTCCATCATCATGATCTCTATCAACATTTCGTCACATGGTTGTGTCACCGACTATTGCTCTTGCAACTATTGCTATCGCATAGCGATAAAGTAAAACAATTATTTGGCACTTGCATCTTATGCAATAAAGAGACAACCATAAGGCTTCTGCCAGTTGCCGATAAAAACATGATCATCTCATACAACAACTTATATCTCATCACGTCTTGACCATATCACATCACAACAAGCCCTGCAAAAACAAGTAAGACGTCCCCTACTTTGTTGTTGCAAGTTTTATGTGGCTGCTACGGGCTGAGCAAGAACCGTTCTTACCTATGCATAAAAACCACAATGCGGTATAGTGATTGCTTTTTGATCTTCATAAAGAACCCTGTTCATTGAATCTGATTCAACTAAAGTTGGAGAAACTGACACCCACCAGCCACCTGTGTGCGAAGCACGTCGGTAGAACCAGTCTCGTGTAAGCGTATGCGCAATGTCAGTCTGGGCCACTTCATCCAACAATGTCGCTGAATCAAGAATCAACTAGTGATGGCAAGCAAAATGTATATACCCACGCCCACAACTCCTTTGTGTTCTACTCGTGCATATAACATCTACGCATAAACCTGGCTCAGATGCCACTATTGGGGAACGCAGTAATTTGAAAAAATTCCTACGCACACGCAAGATCATGGTGATGCATAGCAACAAGAGGGTAGAGTATCGTCTACGTACCCTCGTAGACCGTAAACAGAAGCGTTATGACAACGCGGTTGATGTAGTCGTACGTCTTCACAATCGACCGATCTAGTACCGAAGATATGACACCTCCGCGATCTGCACACATTCAGCTCGATGACGTCCCGCGAACTCATGATCCGGTAGAGCTTCGATGGAGAGTTTCGTCAGCACGACGGCGTGATGACGGTGATGACGTTGCTACCGGAACAGGGCTTCGCCTAAGCACCGCTACAATATTACCGAGGTGGATTATGGTGGAGGGGGGCACCGCACACGGTAACTTGTGTGTCTATGGGGTGCCCCTCCCTCGTATATAAAGGAGTGGAGGAGGGGGAGGGCCGGCCCTCTACTATGGCGCGCCCTGGGGAGTCCTACTCCCACCGTGAGTAGGATTCCCTCCCTTCCAAGTAGTAGGAGTAGGAGAGAAGGAAGGGTAAGAGAGAAGAGAAGGAAGGAGGGGGCGCCGCCCCTCCCCCTAGTCCAATTCGGACTAGGCCTTGGGGGGCGCGCGGCCTACCCTAGGCAGCCCCTCTCTCTCTCCCCTAAAGCCCAATAAGGCCCATATACTCCCCGGCGAATTCCCGCAACTCTCCGATACTCCGATAAATACTCAAACCACTCAGAACCTTTTCGATGTCCGAATATAGCCTTCCAATTTATCGATCTTTATGTCTCGAACATTTCAAGACTCCTCGTCATGTCCCTGATCTCACCCGGGACTCTGAACAACCTTCGGTACATCAAAACACATAAACTCATAATACCGATCGTCACCGAACGTTAAGCGTGCGGACCCTACGGGTTCAAGAACTATGTAGACATGACCGAGACTCATCTCCGGTCAATAACCAACAGCAGAACCTGAATGCTCATATTGGCTCCTACATATTCTACGAAGATCTTTATTGGTCAAACCGCATAACAACATACGTTGTTCCCTTTGTCATCGGTATGTTACTTGCCCGAGATTCGATCGTCGGTATCTCAATACCTAGTTCAATCTCGTTACCAGCAAGTCTCTTTACTCGTTTCGTAATGCTACATCTGGTAACTAACTCATTAGCTACATTGCTTGCAAGGCTTATTGTGATGTACATTACCGAGAGGGCCTAGAGATACCTCTCCGACAATCGGAGTGACAAATCCTAATCTTGATCCATGCCAACTCAACAAACACCATTGGAGACACCTGTAGAGCACCTTTATAATCACCCAGTTATGTTGTGATGTTTGGTAGCACACAAAGTATTCCTCTGGTATTCGGGAGTTGCATGATCTCATAGTCATAGGAACATGTATAGTTATGGAGAAAGCAATAGCAACAAACTAAACGATCATCGTGCTAAGCTAACGGATGGGTCAAGTCAATCACATCATTCTTTAATGATGTGATCCCGTTAATCAAATGACAACTCATGTCTATGGCTAGGAAACTTAACCATCTTTGATTCAACGAGCTAGTCAAGTAGAGGCATACTAGTGACACTCTGTTTGTCTATGTATTCGCACATGTACTAAGTTTCTGGTTAATACAATTCTAGCATGAATAATAAACATTTATCATGATATAAGGAAATAAATAATAACTTTATTATTGCTTCTAGGGCATATTTCCTGCAGAAGCTTCCTTTAGTATCTTCTTGAGAATCACCGGATAAAAACACTGAAAGAAAGGAATGAATAGACTTCACATCCATAAGATGGATACTTGATTAAGAAATCCGAGTCCTTGAAGAAACAAGGGGTGGGAGGGCGGGAAAAACAAAGGCAACTTGGGGACGGAAGAAACGAACACCGTTGAGAAAACTGAGATTGGATATTGAAAATGGGAAAAATGATAGTATCATATTGAAGAGAATCACACCGGTTGGGAAGAATTGACATGGAAATCTCGATGATAAAAAAGGATCAGTATTCACATAGGAATATGAGAACACCACTTGGAAAAGGTATGGAATCAACACTTGACATTGAAGCAACTCGAATACCACAACAACAAAAAAACAAGGATTGACTTGCAGAATAAGCCGGAACAAACATATGATAGACCCTCTATCGTATCATGAGTCTGTTGGAAAGATATCCTACGAGATACTTGAATTCCCACCTATAAACTCCTGAAACTTTCTGGTTATGCAATCAGGTGTTGGGGATACAAGGGAAGCATAATATCTCACGCAAACTAACAATTCCTACATCCAGCTGTATCCATCCGTCAACACATAACCAAGAAACCTTTAGAAATCATGTACCTCAACCTTCGAAAAGCATCTGTTATACGAGTTATGGCAATACTCCTGAACTCCCGCCTCAGTACTGGGTGGCGTCAAGGTTATCTCACCAACAACTGCATAACAGAGATTTTCGATGTCGGCGAACTCAGGTATTCCAGAACAACAACGATAAAATTGTGATGACAAAACCTCAGAGCTCAACTCCCCGGGATACTGCCACAACCCCTAAATGTCAGGAGGCACCAAGAACAATGTTCTCGTCACAAAACTATCGGAAGGATTCAAGATACCCGCATGATCCTAATTTTTTTTCATGAAATTTGAGGAGAGGAAAGTCAAAACTTCTATGTCAGGAGGCCTCACCAGAGCGACGAAGGGATTGAGGAGTAAAAATAATCCTACTCTCCGATATATATAATCCTAAGACTCAAAACATTTATGTTCTAGACTCAACAACGTCAGTGATTCGATCAAGCAGGGGGCTCCTAAGTCGGGGATGGCTCTGATTACCAACTTGTAACGCCCACGATGCGGCTATATCTCCCACGTGTCGAGGCACGACTTAGAGGCATAACCTGAAGGAAATATGCCATAGAGGCAATAATAAAGTTATTATTTATTTCCTTATATCATGATAAATGTTTATTATTCATGCTAGAATTGTATTAACCGGAAACATGATACATGTGTGAATACATAGACAAACAGAGCATCACTAGTATGACTCTACTTGACTAGCTCGTTGATAAAAGATGGTTATGTTTCCTAGCCATAGAAAAAGAGATGTCATTTGATTAACGGGATCACATCATTAGGATAATGATGTGATTTACTTGACTCATTCCGTTAGCTTAGCACTTGATCGTTTAGTTTGTTGCTATTGCTTTCTTCGTGACTTATACATGTTCCTATGACTATGAGATTATGCAACTCCCGTTTACCGGAGGAACACTTTTTGTGCTACCAAACGTCACAACGTAACTGGGTGATTATAAAGGTGCTCTACAGGTGTCCCCAAAGGTACTTGTTGGGTTGACGTATTTCGAGATTAGGATTTGTCACTCCGATTGTCGGAGAGGTATCTCTGGGCCCACTTGGTAATACACATCACTTAAGCCTTGCAAGCATTTGTCACATCCCTAGCTTCTGGTAATGCTCTAGGCTAGCTTCATGTGTGCATCATGTCTATATTCCGAAAGTTGAAATGAGGAAATTGAAAGCCTCAGAAATCATTTTAATAAAAGGGCAAGAAACCCTAAAATTGCAATCAGTAAATCCAAATTGCCCTAGAAATAGCTCTGAAAATTTTGGCAAGATTTATAAATCAAACCAAAATTTTGGAACATTTCTAAGGGATTATTTGGGCTCTGATTTTAAATCAATATTCTATTTGAATTTGGAGTTATATTCATAATATATAATGAATATATTTTCAAATGCCCTGAGACATTTTATGTATATGAGGAGTAGACCTTAAGTGACATAAAATTATCCAGGGGAGTTTTGGCACTATTTTCAAATTTGTTTGAATTTGAATTCAGTGGCAATTAAACAAAACAAAACAGAAAAACAGAAACAAAAGAAAAATGAAAGCCCACCGGGCCTCTTACCCGCACCTACCTGGTCCATCCCACCTACCCCCACCGCGTCGTCTTCCTCCTGCCAGTAGGAGCAGGTGCGTGTCGACGCACGCGCAGCTACGGCCACCTCCTGCTTCGCGCTGGAGGCCCGTCCTTCTCCCTGATCCCGCGTTTGGAGACGCCCAGAGACCCCCTGACCTCTATTTCTCCCTCACCCGCAACCACTCCCCTCCCCTGGCTCTCTCTCTCTCACCGTCCGGGCGCCACCATCGCTGCCCCTCGCTGCCCTCACGACCACAGCCCACCCCTTGCCTCCCTAGCCGTCCAACCGCTCTGCCCGCAGGGCTATCCATCGAAGCAAGCGAGCTCGGGACATGCTTCTTCGTCGCCATCGTCTTTGTTTTCAACGTCGGCCACCGGAGGGAGCCGCCATCGATCTATCGCCTGCCGGTCGTCCTCGATCTCTTCGAGCCCCAGTTCTATTCCCTGTGAGGCCGCCGTCGTTTCCCCTTTCTCCTCTCTGTTAATTTCGTCCCCTAGACCCGATCCTCATCGACGCCGTACTCCGGCCGCCGCCCAACTCACCGTCCCCGCCATTGCACGCCACCCCAGCGCCGCCCGAGGCCACCAACGGACGCGCCTCGTTGCGCCGCTTCCAACGCGCCCAGCCGTGCGACCTCTTGTTGCCGGAGTTGGCCGGACGAGCAACCTCGTCGTGCTCTGTTTACGCCGGTGGTTATAACGCCGGCGATGATGACATGGACGCGTCATTAGCGGCTAATCGAACCACTAACTAACCCCCTGGCTCGCTGACATGCGGGCCCCGCTGCCTAACTAACCAGCTAACAAAAATAGATTAAGATTAATCTAAAGGCAGTGGCCCCACGCATCACCGTTGACCTCGCTGACGTGGCCGTTGACCGGACCCACCTGTCTGTGACACTAAATGTCACTGGGTCACTGACCAGTGGGTCCCACTGGTCAGGTTTGACCTGGACCGTGCCCCGTTGACCTGCTGGCGTCATCACGATGTCATGCTGACGCAGTAATTAATTTCTTTTTTAAAACAATACAGGAAATTCCAGAAAATGACTTAAACTTCAAAAAATCATAGAAATTAAACCGTAACTCCAAATGAAATAATTTATATATGAAAAATTATCAGAAAAATTCAAGGAATCTGTTTATGGCATTTTCATTCATGTTAGAACAACTTATGGCTGCTGTTTAGGCCAATTTACATAAATGGAATTTAAACTCTCACATATGGAGTTTGAATTTGAACCTAGGGTTCAAACCAACTCCATTTAACATATTGCTAGTTGCATTAGCTCAAACCACAGCATATTGACATGTCATGATCATGCATCATATTGTGCATTGCATTGATTGTGTTTATTTCTCTGTTGCCGGTATTTGTCCCCTCTCGATAGACGTTGTTTAGCAAAACCCCCTTGTTCATCCCGATACAATCCCACTCTCTCGCTCCTGCTCTCTTTTACTGCATAAGGACAGCAACGATTCAACTGTTACATGTTGCGGTAGTTGAACCCCTTCCTCTGCATGACCTGTCATTGCCACAGTAAATAGATGAAACCCACTAGTATGAGTAGGAGTTGTTTGAGCCCTTATGTGCCTACTCATCCATGCTTATTTTTCATGCCTGCTACTGCTTAGAGTTGAGTCAGGTCTGATTCATCGGGAATGAATCGGAGGTGTGTGAACATGTCCTACTGTGTGTGAGCTAAGTGTGTGAACACGTTTTGGTAAAGGTAGCGGTGAGAGGCCATGTAGGAGTACATGGTGGGTTGTCTCATTGAAACCGTCCTCAGGAACTGAGTTCTGTGTCTGTGATCCATGAACAGCTACTACCACTCATTGGGATCCTTAATTGACCCTCTTGGCTTCTTAATCACCCTAGTACTCTGTCCAGGAGTTGCAACTAGTTTCTGGTGTTTGTAGGTTATGTGTTGGTGGCCGTGCGTAGCGCTGACCCTAGGGGTGGGCTATGATGCGGTAGATACACCGTGGCACGGTGTACCGGGCGCCCGTTTGGTGTCTCGGGAACCCTGTTCACATCGTTCGGGGCCGTATGTGGAAACCTCGGCCGGACTCCCTGCGGATGGAACCTGGATAGGCGATAAACCTGGACTAGAGACTTAAGTGTTTAGGTAGGCCGTGGCCGACACCCTCGTTGGGCTTCCGCTTGAAGGTTGCCGAGTACATGGCGTGTAAACGACGGTAAGTGGTGGGAGCGTGTGTGAAGAAGTACACCCCTGCAGGGTTATCATTATCTATTCGAATAGCCGGATTCCTCGGATATGGAAACTTGGACCCCTTTCATAGTTCATAGACAAGTGAAAGTGGATACTCTAAAACTCGCAAGATAAGTGTGAGTGCTATGGATGGCCTTCTCATAGGGAGACGAGAGCGGATCCATAGTGGTGTATTGAATGGTGAATATGTGGACTCGTGTGCGCCACCTCAAAAGAGTTGCTTGCAGTCGTAGTTCAGGTTAGCCACTGAGTCAAAGCTGGCTTGCTGCAGTTAAACTCCATCACCCCCTTTATTGATACCAATGCATATGTAGTTAGTCCCGATGTAAGTCTTGTTGGGTACATTTGTACTCATGTTTGCTTAATTTATGTTTTGCAGAGAGACTTCAGTCTCGCTAGTAGTTCCACGTGGACTTCGATGTTTAGCTTGATACCTCAGCTACGATCTTGTGCCCTCGGCAGGATCTGGTAGATAGTCAGGCTTCTTAGCCTTTTTCATTTGTAGATGTCTATACTCAGACATGTTAAGCTTCCGCTTGTGCCTTGATTTGTATGCTATGATTGTTGGGTCATGAGACCCATGTTTGTAACATCTCGCTCCTCGGAGCCTAATGAATAAATACTTGAGTTGTAGAGTTATGTTGTGATGCCATGATGTATTTACACATATCGAGCATATTGTGTGTATGATTGAAATGCTTGGTATGTGTGGGATCAGACAATCTAGTTGTTTAGCCTTGGCAGTCTCTCTTATGGGGAAATGTAGTCTAGTGCTTCCATGAGCCATAGTAGTCCGCTACAGCCCGGTTCACCGGAGTCCTGATAGCCCAACACTACTGCTCAGGACACTTGACTGGCCGGCATGTGTTTCACTTCGTTCCTGTGTCTGTCCCCTCGGGGAAATGTCACACGGTGACATCCGGAGTCCTGCCTAGCCTGCTACAGCCCGGGTTCCCGGAGTCCTGTTAGCCAAGTGCTACAGTCCGGATTCACACGCTGCTGACCGACATGCTCGATGTGATTCATGTATGCCTGTTCCCATAGGTTAGTGCTGCTTTGGGTTCACGACTAGCCATGTCGGCCCGGGTTCTCTGTCATATGGATGCTAGCGACACTATCATATACGTGAGCCAAAAGGCGCAAACGGTCCCGGGCCATGGTAAGGTGACACCCGTGGGAATACCGTGCGTGAGGCCGCAAAGTGATATGAGGTGTTACCGGCTAGATCGATGTGACTTGGAATCGGGGTCCTGACAGCTTTGGTATCAGAGCCTGACTGCCTGTAGGATTACCAAGCCAAACTGGTCGAAGTCGAGTCTAGAAATGCTTTAGTTATGTAAGGGAATTGATTGTGGAAGGGAACGTAAGGCTCTTTTTACTCCTTATACCTCATGGCCTTCTGATCTGAGTCAACCTCTTCTCTTCTACGGGGATTAAGAACTAGGCCTTCTCATCTATCTATCAGGATGACGAGTTACTATGTTAGAGACTTATAGGATTGATGTATTCAAGCCTCAGTTCAGTTCCTACTACTTCCATATGTTCGTAGCTGGCCTCAGAACTTTGATATTGTGATGTTGAGTGGTTATGCCACCATTTTTGCAGGATGTCTCAATTTTTTTTGAGCATTTACAGCCGTTATGCTGTCCGAGTCATCCCAGGTTTCTAACTAGTCTGATGCATTTGCAAATTCCTTTCTCCTGTTACCGACGTTCCTTTGGGCCAGTTTAACCACACTAATCGGTGAGTTGAGGTACTCTATTACCTCGACATATATGCTGGAGCTATTATTATGACCCTAGGTGTCTTAGGGAGTCACCTAGTAGTCTATCAATGCTTTGTGTTCCCGGTGTGATGATTCTGGCCACCATTCTCGAAAGCATCCCGTGATGCCATTTAGTAGTAGGCATTCTACTCTTGGGTTCTTGACCCAAGATTCACCCTACTTGCTTCATGTTGATAGTGTTGCTAGTTCCTTTAGGATATTAGTAACCTTTGCGATAGTCCTCGAGGTCCGTGGTATTTCCTTCTTCCAAATACCATGAACCATTAAGGTAGAAGTTCTTTGAACCAAAAGATCACCATTAGAGTACTCCTAAGGAGTTCTCCATTCATAATTGTGATTCTGCCAACTCTACCTTTCTGCATGGGTTATCCGGAAGAAACCTGTTGAACTTGGTTCGACATACTAATCTATGCACCCACAACTCAGAAAATTATATGTTCCCTTGAGTTGTCCCTCTTTAGTTGTTTTCTGACTCTCGTCTATCAACAGATAGTCGGGAGTAGTTGTGCGATCGTGTTCATCGATGCCTGCTATTCTTATGGTCCGTCAAGCCATTCTATTCCAGAATGACTAGGAGAAACAAACTCCAGTACCTTATCCATATCTAGGATTGGGTCAAAGTAGTTGTATTCCATGGATCAAAATGCCAACCTAGCTTTTGCTCTGTTCTACCTTGGAGTGTTACCATATTTATGTCAAGAATGTCATGAGAATTGCACCACCTCTTATGAATTCTTGACGCAGTGATACTTATCGCCATCATTATTCATTCTTCGGTTCCATGTTGTTGTAACCGGAATGCCGACAAGTGAACTGTGATGTGTGAAATCAATACTCCTAGCAACCCCGTTGCTTGGTAGTTAATGGACAATAAACTCATTCTTAGCGTGTTGGTTATTGAATCATCATTCTAAGATTGATCGTGCTACCTAGTCCTTATTTCCGGAGCACTATTCGATCAATGAGTTAGGATTGTGTCAAACCCTTGCTCTATTGATCACATCGTCTTGCCTCGCAAAGCAAGATTGTTCTCGAGCTTAATAACATATCGGTGGGTTGTGATTTTCCAAATATCTTCTTGGAAGTATCACCAGGTTGTCACCTGATCGCTATGTTGAGTTCGTGATCAAGTTGGTTTCTTGTAGCCACCCTTTTTCTCCAAGAATCTGTGTTGGATACCCCTGAGCTAGTTGGTTAAGCTTAACAACAACTTGGAGGGTTGGAAGATAAAAGCTTGTATTGCTTAGTTCGTGTTAAGGGATATCTTTTGTGTGTGTGTGTGTGTTGAAGAAAGATGATATCTTCATCGATTGGTCCTCATGATCAGTTATTGGATCTATTGTCTTGTCCAAACTTTGATTTGAGTGTGGGCTATCCTCAAATCAAATCAGAACCAACGATGTTCGTAATGTTGTCCTACTCGAGGTTGATTCCTCGGGCATACACCATTACATCCTTTGTTCTGACCAATGCTATCACCGTGTTCACTTAATTGTGGAATTCCATCTATATGGAAGCCTGGATGGTTGTTTGTTGAGCCCATTGACAACATTATCATCGTCCATGATTCATGTTGAACATCTAAGTTAGCGTTGGAAACTTTGAAAGCATTTCTTCATGGTAGCTCATGAAGCATATGTTTCGATGAAAGAAGTGACTACCTCTGATTCACGTGCATTTGGTGAAAGTTGCCGCCGTGGATTCAAGAAAGCTTGTTCTGCTTCCTTGGAATCATCCCAAGTTAGTCATGCATGTGCGAAGTATTCTATGGTTTGATAGGCTCGCTACCTCCAGTCCATATGTGTCCCTAGCACACCAAGCCACTGACTGATTTGTTCTAGGAGAAGGAGTTAAGTGCTAATCCATGGTAATGCACAAGACTTCGATATCCTCGATGATGGTTCCCAACCTGAACTCGGTAGTGTTTTATCATAAGACTACTATGTGGTCATGATTGTCTGGGACAAAGTGTTCACATGTGTTTAGCAGAACCAGCTCATGTTTTGGAGCTTACTACCGTAGTTCATTTCCCCGAGAGTCTTGCAACATCATCTCGTCGATTTGTGTTGCAAACTTTCATTTTTCTTTCTAGACTTGATGAGTCTGGAATATCCTGACACCAACTAGATCTGAATCTCAGGCAGATATGATGGTTGGAACACACTCCAAGAACTATAATATTGGTCTCTCTGTAACCGGTAAAGTGGATGTCGTGGCCAACACACCCAGCCGGAAGACCTATTATTGTAGTATCTTGATTGAGGAAGTTGGCCACCTCCCCATAAGGATTTCGTAGGATTTACTCCAGAAGTTGTTCCTTATGGATCTATTGTATTCCGAAGTCCGACCACTACTTGATGGCTATGCTGATGCTTTAAAGCATGACCGTGGTAACCAGTACATCAAGGAGAACATTAGAAGCGGAGTGCTAAATGTCTCTCGGTCGATCATCCAGATTTCATTCCCTTGGCCTCGCTATGGTGAAATCTGAGAAAGGGTTGTCTTTCTATGCATCTGCATTGTCCATCACTATTCGTCAAGGTAGTAAGATGTGTTGCCAGGATCCTCGACTCGGATGTTGGTAGAAACTTGATGAATATGGAAATGCTCAAGTTCTTGAGAGCACGCGCAAGCAAAATCATCCCTTGCGTTGTCTTCAACAAGGTAGTTCACATCATCCATTCTAGCCCGAGTGTGTCGCTCTCTCAAACTTCGTCAAACGATCGCTCGTAAATTGCCTTAGGATGGTATAGAGAGTTCCAATGATCTCTATATCAAAAGTAATTCTTTTTGCCACTTAAGGGATAATTCCACGAGTCACCTTCCTTAAGGTATCACGTTACGGAATCATGGCAATTATCTCCTTGCTACTTGAAATTCATGCCCCGTCTTAGTCAAGTGTGGAATTGTAACCTGCCAAATTGAAACCTCGTCATTTGTTTCTTTCCTCCCCTCTCGATATGTGTTTTGTGTCTTAGCTCGAGAGATGTTTCAGTGTCTCACTCCGTGAGTTGATCCTGAGTTGTTCGACCTTCGATAAGATTGATCCCTCTCGAGTTTTCCTTCTCCTCTCATTGTCATGTTAGTTGGAGTTCTCGGGGCAAGACATTGAGACAAAGATGGTGATTGAATCAACGTTCATTTAAAGTGCAACCTGGATCGCGAGGATTGCGTTAGTTGTGTTCCCCCATCATCTTACCCTACGCTTGAATCTCGGGACGAGATTCTTGTTTAGTAGGGGTGAGCTGTCACATCCCTAGCTTCTGGTAATGCCCTAGGCTAGCTTCATGTGTGCATCATGTCTATATTCCGAAAGTTGAAATGAGGAAATTGAAAGCCTCAGAAATCATTTTAATAAAAGGGCAAGAAACCCTAAAATTGCAATCAACAAATCCAAAATGCCCTAGAAATAGCTCTGACAATTTTGGCAAGAGTTATAAATCAGACCAAAATTTTGGAACATTTCTAAGGGATTATTTGGGCTCTGATTTTAAATCAATATTCTATTTGAATTTGGAGTTATATTCATAATATATAATGAATATATTTTCAAATGCCCTGAGACATTTTATGTATATGAGGAGTAGACCTTAAGTGACATAAAATTATCCAGGGGAGTTTTGGCACTGTTTTCAAATTTGTTTGAATTTGAATTCAGTGGCAATTAAACAAAACAAAACAGAAAAACAGAAACAAAAGAAAAACGAAAGCCCACCGGGCCTCTTACCCGCACCTACCTGGTCCAGCCCACCTACCCCCACCGCGTCGTCTTCCTCCTGCCAATAGGAGCAGGTGCGTGTCGACGCACACGCAGCTACGGCCACCTCCTGCTTCGCGCTGGAGGCCCGTCCTTCTCCCTGATCCCGCGTTTGGAGACGCCCAGAGACCCCCTGACCTCTCTCTCTCCCTCACCCGCAACCTCTCCCCTCCCCTGGCTCTCTCTCTCACCGGCCGAGCACCACCATCGCTGCCCCTCGCTGCCCTCATGGCCACAGCCCACCCCTTGCCTCCCTAGCCATCCAACCGCTCCGCTAAGACGTCGTGGGCCTATCCATCGAAGCAAGCGAGCTCGGGACACGCTGCTCCGTCGCCATCGTCTTCGTTTTCAACGTCGGCCACCGGAGGGAGCCGCCATCGATCTGTCGCCTGCCGGTCGTCCTTGAGCTCTTCGAGCCCCAGTTCTACTCCCTGTGAGGCCACCATCGTTTCCCCTTCTCCTCTCTGTTAATTTCGTCCCCTAGACCCGATCCCCATCGAAGCCGTACTCCGGCCGCCGCCCAACTCGCCGTCCCCGCCATTGCACACCACCCCAGCGCCGCCCGAGGCCACCAATGGACGCGCCTCGTTGCGCCGCTTCCAACGCGCCCAGCCGTGCGACCTCTTGTTGCCGGAGTTGGCCGGACGAGCAACCTCGCCGTGCTCTGTTTACGCCGGTGGTTATAACGCCGACGATGATGACGTGGACGCGTCATTAGCGGCTAATTGAACCACTAACTAACCCCTTGGCTCGCTGACATGCGGGCTCCGCTGCCTAACTAACCAGCTAACAAAAATAGATTAAGATTAATCTAAACGCAGTGGCCCCACGCGTCACCGTTGACCTAGCTGACGTGGCCGTTGACCGGACCCACCTGTCTGTGACACTAAATGTCACTGGGTCACTGACCAGTGGGTCCCACTGGTCAGGTTTGACCTGGACCGTGCCCCGTTGACCTGCTGATGTCATGACGATGTCATGCTGACGCAGTAATTAATTTCTGTTTTAAAACAATTCAGGAAATTCCAGAAAATGACTTAAACTTCAAAAAATCATAGAAATTAAACCGTAACTCCAAATGAAATAATTTATATATGAAAAATTATCAGAAAAATTCAAGGAATCTTTTTATGGCATTTTCATGCATGTTAGAACAACTTATGGCTGCTGTTTAGGCCAATTCACATAAATGGAATTTAAACTCTCACATATGGAGTTTGAATTTGAACCTAGGGTTCAAACCAACTCCATTTAACATATTGCTAGTTGCATTAGCTCAAACCACAGCATATTTACATGTCATGATCATGCATCATATTGTGCATTTCATTGATTGTGTTTCTTTCTCTGTTGCCGGTATTTGTCCCTTCTCGATAGACGTTGTTTCGACGTTGTGATCATTGACACTGATGAAGACTCAATGTTATCTTCAGAAGTGCCAAGCAAGCAAAACCCCCTTGTTCATCCCGATACAATCCCACTCTCTCACTCCTGCTCTCTTTTACTGCATTAGGACAACAACGATTCAACTGTTACATGTTGCGGTAGTTGAACCCCTTCCTCTGCATGACCTGTCATTGCCACAGTAAATAGATGAAACCCACTAGTAGGAGTAGGAGTTGTTTGAGCCCTTATGTGCCTACTCATTCATGCTTATTTTTCATGCCTGCTACTGCTTAGAGTTGAGTCAGGTCTGATTCATCGGGAATGAATCGGAGGTGTGTGAACATGTCCTACTGTGTGTGAGCTAAGTGTGTGAACACGTTTTGGTAAAGGTAGCAGTGAGAGGCCATGTAGGAGTACATGGTGGGTTGTCTCATTGAAACCGTCCTCAGGAACTGATTTCTGTGTCTGTGATCCATGAACAACTACTACCACTCATTGGGATCCTTAATTGACCCTCTCGGCTTCTTAATCACCCTAGTACTCTGTCCAGGAGTTGCAACTAGTTTCTGGTGTTTGTAGGTTATGTGTTGGTGGCCGTGCGTAGCGCTGACCCTAGGGGTGGGCTATGATGCGGTAGATACACCGTGGCACGGTGTACCGGGTGCCCGTTTGGTGTCTCGGGAACCCTGTTCACATCGTTCGGGACCGTATGTGGAAACCTCGGCCGGACTCCCTGCGGATGGAACCTGGATAGGCGATAAACCTGGACTAGAGACTTAAGTGTTTAGGTAGGCCATGGCCGACACCCTCGTTGGGCTTCCGCTTGAAGGTTGCCAAGTACATGTCGTGTAAACGACGGTAAGTGGTGGGAGCATGTGTGAAGAAGTACACCCCTGCAGGGTTATCATTATCTATTCGAATAGCCGGATTCCTCGGATATGGAAACTTGGACCCCTTGCATAGTTCATAGACAAGTGAAAGTGGATACTCTAAAACTTGCAAGATAAGTGTGAGTGCTATGGATGGCCTTCTCATAGGGAGACGGGAGCGGATCCATAGTGGTGTATTGAATGGTGAATATGTGGACTCGTGTGCGCCACCTCAAAAGAGTTGCTTGCAGTCGTAGTTCAGGTTAGCCACTGAGTCAAAGCTGGCTTGCTGCAGTTAAACTCCATCACCCCCTTTATTGATACCAATGCATATGTAGTTAGTCCTAACGTAAGTCTTGTTGGGTACATTTGTACTCATGTTTGCTTAATTTATGTTTTGCAGAGAGACTTCAGTCTCGCTAGTAGTTCCACGTGGACTTCGACGTTTAGCTTGATACCTCGGCTACGATCTTGTGCCCTCGGCAGGATCTGGTAGATAGTCAGGCTTCTTAGCCTTTTTCATTTGTAGATGTCTGTACTCAGACATGTTAAGCTTCCGCTTGTGCCTTGATTTGTATGCTATGATTGTTGGGTCATGAGACCCATGTTTGTAACATCTCGCTCCTCGGAGCCTAATGAATAAATACTTGAGTTGTAGAGTTATGTTGTGATGCCATGATGTATTTACACATATCGAGCATATTGTGTGTTTGATTAAAATGCTTGGTATGTGTGGGATCCGACAATCTAGTTGTTTAGCCTTGGCAACCTCTCTTATGGGGAAATGTAATCTAGTGCTTCCATGAGCCATAGTAGTCTGCTACAGCCCGGTTCACCGGAGTCCTGATAGCCCAGCACTACTGCTCAGGACACTTGACTGGCCGGCATGTGTTTCACTTCTTTCCTGTGTCTGTCCCCTCGGGGAAATGTCACGCGGTGACATCTGGAGTCCTACCTAGCCTGCTACAGCCCGGGTTCCCGGAGTCCTGTTAGCCAAGTGCTACAGTCCGGATTCACACGCTGCTGACCGACATGCTCGATGTGATTCATGTATGCCTGTTCCCATAGGTTAGTGCCGCTTTGGGTTCACGATTAGCCATGTCGGCCCGGGTTCTCTATCATATGGATGCTAGCGACACTATCATATACGTGAGCCAAAAGGCGCAAACGGTCTCGGGCCATGGGAAGGCGTCACCCGTGGGAATATCGTGCATGAGGCCGCAAAGTGATATGAGGTGTTACCGGCTAGATCGATGTGACTTGGAATCGGGGTCCTGACAGCATTGCAACTAATGAGTTAGTTGCGGGATGATGTGTTATAGAACAAGTAAAGAGACTTGCTGGTAACGAGATTGAACTAGGTATTGAGATACCGACGATCGAATCTCGGGCAAGTAACATACCAATGACAAAAGGAACAACGTATGTTGTTATGCGGTTTGACCGATAAAGATCTTTGATGGTGTCCTGGACTAGGGGGTACTCACCACGTCATCTCCCGATCTGTTAGATTGGGCCGAGGACCCCCATGGCCGTATACTCATGGGCTAGTTTGGACAGCTGCCGCATACGAGGAAGATTCCACAAGACTTGGCGATCAAGACAAGGACTTCTCCCCACCGGCGTATTCGGCTAGGACTCTTGTTATCCTAGGCCTCTGGTGCATTATATAAACCGAGGCCAGGCTAGTCGATAGATATATACAACAATCATACCATAGGCTAGCTTCTAGGGTTTAGCCTCTACGATCTCGTGGTAGATCAACTCTTGTAATACTCATATCATCAATATCAATCAAGCAGGACGTAGGGTATTACCTCCATCAAGAGGGCCCGAACCTGGGTAAACATCGTGTCCCCTGACTCCTGTTACCATCCGCCTTAGACACACAGTTCGAGACCCCCTACCCGAGATCCACCGGTTTTGACACCAAAAATCTTCATAGAATATGTAGGAGCCAATATGAGCATCCAGGTTCCGCTATTGGTTATTGACCGGAGACGTGTCTCGGTCATGTCTACATAGTTCTCGAACCCGTAGGGTCCGCACGCTTAAAGTTCGATGACGGTTATATTATGAGTTTATAGTTTTTGATGTACCGAATGTAGTTCGGAGTCTCGGATGAGATCATAGACATGACGAGGATTCTCGAAATGTTCGAGACGTAAATATCGATATATTGGAGGACTATATTTGGATACCGGAATGGTTCCGGGTGAGATCGGGATAATACCGGAGCACCGGGAGGTCATCGGAACCCCCTGGGAGGTATATGGGCCTTAATGGGATTTAGTGGAAAGGAGGGGAAAGGAGCAAGGGAGGGGGCGCCCCCCCAAGCCCAATCCGAATTGGGAGGGGGGGCCCCCTTCCTTCCTCCCTCCTTCCTCTTCCTTCCCTCCCCCTCTCCAAATAGGAAAAGGAGGAGTCCTACTCCCGGTGGGAGTAGGACTCCCCCCTTGGGCACGCCTCCTCCCCTTGGCCGGCCCTCTCCTCCCCTCCTTTATATACGGAGGAGAGGGGCACCCCATAGACACAACAATTGATCTCTTGGATCTTTTAGCCGTGTGCGGTACCCCTCTCCACCATAGTCCACCTCGATAATATCATAGCGGTGCTTAGGCGAAGCCCTGCAACGGTAGAACATCAACATCGTCACCACGCCGTCGTGCTGACGGAACTCTCCCTCAAAGCTCGGCTGGATCGGAGTTCGAGGGACGTCATCGAGTTGAACGTGTGTAGAACTCGGAGGTGCCATACGTTCGGTACTTGATCGGTCGGATCGTGAAGATGTACGCCTACATCAACCGCGTTATGCTAACGCTTCCGCTTTTGGTCTACAAGGGTACGTGGACACACTCTCCCCTCTTGTTGCTATACATCACCATGATCTTGCGTGTGCGTAGGAATTTTTTAAAATTACTACGTTACCCAATACTGGTATCAGAGCCTGGTTTTATGCGTAGATGTTATATGCACGAGTAGAACACAAGTGAGTTATGGGCGATACAAGTCATACTGCTTACCAGCATGTCATACTTTGGTTCGACAGTATTGTTGGATGAAGCGGCCCGGACCGACATTACGCGTACGCTTACGCGAGACTGGTTCTACCGACGTGCTTTGCACACAGGTGGCTGGCGGGTGTCAGTTTCTCCAACTTTAGTTGAACCGAGTGTGGCTACGCCTGGTCCTTGAGAAGGTTAAAACAACACTAACTTGACGAACTATCGTTGTGGTTTTGATGCATAGGTAAGAATGGCTCTTGCTCAGCCCATAGCAGCCACGTAAAACTTGCAACAACAAAGTAGAGGACGTCTAACTTGTTTTTGTAGGGCATGTCGTGATGTGATATGGTCAAGACATGATGCTATATTTTATTGTATGAGATGATCATGTTTTGTAACCGAGTTATCAGCAACTGGCAGGAGCCATATGGTTGTCGCTTTATTGTATGCAATGCAATCGCCCTGTAATTGCTTTACTGTATCACTAAGCGGTAGCGATAGTCGTAGAAGCAATAGTTGGCGAGACGACAACGATGCTACGATGGAGATCAAGGTGTCGCGCCGGTGATGATGGTGATCATGACGGTGCTTCGGAGATGGAGATCACAAAGCATGAGATGATGATGGCCATATCATATCACTTATATTGATTGCATGTGATGTTTATCTTTTATGCATCTTATTTTGCTTTGATTGACGGTAGCATTATAAGATGATCTCTCGCTAAATTTCAAGATAAAAGTGTTCTCCCTGAGTATGCACCGTTGCCAAAGTTCGTCGTGCCTAGACACCACGTGATGATCGGGTGTGATAAGCTCTACGTCCATCTACAACGAGTGCAAGCCAGTTTTGCATACGCAGAATACTCAGGTTAAACATGACGAGCCTACCATATGCAGATATGGCCTCGAAACACTGAGACCGAAAGGTCGAGCATAAATCATATAATAGATATGATCAAAATAATGATGTTCACCATTGAAAACTACTCCATTTCACATGATGATCGGTTATGGTTTAGTTGATTTGGATCACGTGATCACTTAGATGATTAGAGAGATGTATATCTAAGTGGGAGTTCTTAAGCAATATGATTAATTGAACTTAAATTTATCATGAACTTAGTACCCGATAGTATTTTGCATGTCTATGTTTGTTGTAGATAGATGGCTCGTGTTGTTGTTCCGTTGAATTTTAATGCGTTCCTTGAGAAAGCAAAGTTGAAAGATGATGGTAGCAATTACACGGACTGGGTCCGTAACTTGAGGATTATCCTCATTGCTACACAGAAGAATTATGTCATGGAAGCACCGCTAAGTGCCAAACCTGCTGCAGGAGCAACACCAGATATTATGAACACCTGGCAGAGCAAAGCTGATGACTACTCGATAATTCAGTGTGCCATGCTTTACGGCTTAGAACCGGGACTTCAACGACATTTTGAACGTCATGGAGCATATGAGATGTTCCAGGAGTTGAAATTAATATTTCAAGCAAATGCCCAGATTGAGAGATATGAAGTCTCCAATAAGTTCTATAGCTACAAGATGGAAGAGAATAGTTCTGTCAGTGAGCATATACTAAAAATGTCTGGGTATCATTATCACTTGACTCAGTTGGGAGTTAATCTTCCTGTTGATAGTGTCATTGAAAGAGTTCTTCAATCACTGCCACCAAGCTACAAGAGCTTCGT
Organism: Triticum urartu; assembly: GCF_056163025.1. NCBI lineage: Eukaryota > Viridiplantae > Streptophyta > Magnoliopsida > Poales > Poaceae > Triticum > Triticum urartu. The sequence continues at coordinate 121,775,664 of NC_141874.1, read as the reverse complement.
GATGAACTAATATGCAAGGGATGAATAAGACAATTCCCGAGCTCTTCGCAATGCTAAAGGCCGTGGAGGTAGAAATCAAAAAGGAGCATCAAGTGTTGATGGTCAATAAGACCGCCAGTTTCAAGAAAAAGGGCAAAGGGAAGAAGAAGGGGAACTTCAAGAAGAACAGCAAACAAGTTGCTACTTAGGAGAAGAAACCCAAGTCTGGACCTAAGCCTGAGACTGAGTGCTTCTACTGCAAACAGACTGGTCACTAGAAGCGGAATTGCCCCAAGTATTTGGCGGATAAGAAGGATGGCAAGGTGAACAAAGGTACATGTGATATACATGTTATTGATGTGTACCTTACCAGAGCTCGCAGTAGCACTTGGGTATTTGTTACTGGTTCTGTTGCTAATATGTGCAACTCGAAACAGGGACTACGGATTAAGCGAACACTGGCTAAGGACGAGGTGACAATGCTAATAACCCACAAGTATAGGGGATCGCAACAGTTTTCGATAAGTAAGGGTGTCGAACCATACGAGGAGCTAAAGGTAGAACAAACATTCCCTCAAGTTCTATCAACCACAGATACAACTCTACGCAATCTTGATGTTCGCTTTACCTAGAACAAGTATGAAACTAGAAGTACTTTGTAGGTGTTGTTGGATAGGTTTGCAAGAAAGATTACGTAAATAAAAAGTAGGGGCTGTTTAGATAAAGAAACAATAAAGTAAATATAGCGAGTGTGGAAAAGTGGTGGTAGGAGTTGCGAAATTGCCCCTAAGCAATTGACTACTTTACTAGACCGATAGCAAGTATTATGTGGGAGAGGCCACTGCTAGCATATCATCCCTGACTTGGAATTCTATGCACTTATGATTGGAACTATTAGCAAGCATCCGCAACTAGTAATGTTCATTAAGGTAAAACCCAACCATAGCATTAAGGTATATTGGTCTCCCTTCAATCCCGTATGCATCAATTTCTATGCTAGGTTGAAGCTTATGTCACTCTTGCCCTCCAATACATAGTCCTATCAACATACAACTAACCCTAGGGTGTGATCCACACACGCAATCATATGATGGACACCAAAGGACAGCGACATAACCACAAGCAAATTAAATCAATCATAGCAATTCATCAACCACCGTTAGGACAACGAAAATCTACTCAGACATCATAGGATGGCAACACATCATTGGATAATAATATGAAGCATAAAGCACCATGTTCAAGTAGAGGGTACAGTGGGTTGCGGGAGAGTGGACCGCTATAGATAGAGGGGGGAAGGTGATGGAGATGTTGGTGAAGATGGCGGAGGTGTTGGTGTAGATCGCGGTGATGATGATGGCCCCCGGTGGCACTCCGGTGCCACCGGAAGCGAGGGGGAGAGAGCCCCCCTCCTTCTTCTTCTTCCTTGACCTCCTCCCTAGATGGGAGAAGGTTTTCCCCTCTAGTCCATGGCCTCCATGGCACGGGAGGGGCGAGAGCCCCTCCGAGATTGGATCTATCTCTCTGTCTCTCTCTGTTTCTGCGTTCTCAGATTCTGCCCTTTCACCGTTTCTTATATTCCCGGAGATCCATAACTCCGATTGGTCTGAAATGTTTACACGATCTCTATCCGGATATTAGCATTCTTGCAGCGAAAGAAGGGCATCAACCGCCTTACGGGTGGCCCATGAGGGTCAGGGGCGCGCCTAGGGGGGCAGGCGCGCCCCCCTGCCTCGTGGCCACCTCGGGCACCGTCTCGCGTGGATTTTTCTTCCCAAAAATCGTATATATTCCAAAAAAAATCCCCATTTGTTTTTATCCCGTTCGGACTCCGTTTGATATGGATATTCTGCGAAACAAAAAACATGCAACAAACAGGAACTGGCACTGGGCACTGGATCAATATGTTAGTCCCAAAAATAGTATAAAAAGTTGCCAAAAGTATATGAAAGTTGTAGAATATTGGCATGGAACAATCAAAAATTATAGATACGACGGAGACGTATCAGCATCCCCAAGCTTAATTCCTGCTCGTCCTCGAGTAGGTAAATGATAAAAAAGATAATTTTTGATGTGGAATGCTACCTAGCATAATCTTGATCATGTAATCTAATCATGGCATGAATATTAAGATATGAGTGATTCAAAGCAATAGTCTATCATTTGACATAAAAACAATAATACTTCAAGCCTACTAATAAAGCAATCATGTCTTTTCAAAATAACATGGCCAAAGAAAGTTATCCCTACAAAATCATATCGCCTGGCTATGCTCCATCTTCACCACACAAAATATTCACATCATGCACAACCCCGATGACAAGCCAAGCAATTGTTTCATACTTTTTACGTTCTCAAATCTTTCAACTTTCACGCAATACATGAGTGTGAGCCATGGACATAGCACTATAGGTGGAATAGAATATGATGGTGGAGAAGACAAAAAGGAGAAGATAGTCTCACATCAACTAGGCGTATCAATGGGCTATGGAGATGCCCATCAATAGATATCAATGTAAGTGAGTAGGGATTGCCATGCAACGGATGCACTAGAGCTATAAGTGTATGAAAGCTCCAACTGAAACTAAGTGGGTGTGCATCCAACTTGCTTGCTGATGAAGACCTCGGGCATTTGAGGAAGCCCATCATCGGAATATACAAGCCAAGTTCTATAATGAAAATTCCCACTAGTATATGAAAGTGATAACTCAAGAGACTCTCTATATGAAGAACATGGTGCTACTTTGAAGCACAAGTGTGGTAAAAGGATAGTAACATTGCCCCTTCTCTCTTTTTCTCTCATTTTTTGTTATATATTTTTTTGGTGGGCTTCTTTGGCCTCTTTTTTTATTTGGGCTTCTTTGGCCTCTTTTATTTTGATAACCTCACATCATCACACTTTTATTTACTTACAACTCGATACTAGAACAAATATATGACTCTATATGAATGTTTCCGGCAGTGTACCGGGATGTGCAATGATATAGCGTAGAAATGACATCAAAAAATGGACAAGCCATGAAAACATCATGCTAGCTATCTTACGATCATGCAAAGCAATATGACAATGAATGCTTAAGTCATGTATATGACGATGATGGAAGTTGCATGGCAATATATCTCGGAATGGCTATGGAAATGCCATGATAGGTAGGTATGGTGGCTGTTTTGAGGAAGGTATATGGTGGGTTTATGGTACCGGCGAAAGTTGCGCGATACTAGAGAGGCTAGCAATGGTGGAAGGGTGAGAGTGTGTATAATCCATGGACTCAACATTAGTCATAAAGAACTCACATACTTATTACAAAAATCTATTAGTCATCAAAACAAAGTACTACATGCATGCTCCTAGGGGTATAGATTGGTAGGAAAAGACCATCGCTCGTACCCGACCGCCACTCATAAGGAAGACAATCAATAAATAAATCATGCTCCGACTTCATCACATAACGGTTCACCATACGTGCATGCTACGGGAATCACAAACTTCAACACAAGTATTTCTACAATCCACAACTACCCACTAGCATGACTCTAATATCACCATCTTTATATCGCAAAACTATTGCAAGGAATCAAACATATCATATTCAGCGATCTACAAGTTTATGTAGGATTTTATGACTAACCATGTGAATGACCAGTTCCTGTCATCTCTCTAAATAGATATAAGTGAAGCAAGAGAGTTTAATTCTTCCTACAAAAGATTTTCCCACGCTCTAACAATTATAAGTGAAGAAAAAGAGAATTCTACAAATGGCGGTTGTATATGTAAAGAGAAACAGGCAATCCAAGCTTCAAATGATATAAGTGAAGCACATGAAGCATTCTATAAAGCCATACTCAAAAGATATAAGTAAAGTGCATAGAGCATTCAATAAATCAACAAAGGACTATCTCATACCAGCATGGTGCATAAAATAAAAATGAAAACTAAATGCAAAAGATGCTCCAAGATTGCACATATCGCATGAACGAAACGAATACGAAAACATATACCGATACTTGTTGAAGAAAGAGGGGATGCCTTCCGGGGCATCCCCAAGCTTAGACGCTTGAGTCTCCTTGAATATTTACTTGGGGTCCCACAGGCATCCCCAAGCTTGAGCTCTTGCCTCTATTCCTTCTTCTCACATCGAGACCTTCTCGATCATCGAACACTTCATCCACACAAAACTTCAACAAAAAACTCGGTAAGATCCGTTAGTATAATAAAGCAAATCACTACTCTAAGTACTGTTGCAAACCAACTCATATTTTGTTTTTGCATTGTGTCTACTGTAATATAACTTTTTCATGGCTTAATCCACTAATATAAATTGATAGTTTCATCAAAACAAGCAAACTATGCATCAAAAACAGAATCTGTCTAAAACAGAACAGTCTGTAATAATCTGAACATTAACCATACTTATGATACTTGAAAATTTCTAAAAAAATTAGGAAAAATAAACAATTTGTATATGAATACATTGCAAAAATAATCATAACCATTTGACGTTCCAGCAAAAAATGTAAAATCGCACACGACAGCCAAAGTTTCTGTCCTGCACCGTACAAACCATCAAGCAAATGTAAACATCCTAAAGGCAAACCTTGGCACATTATTTTTATAATACAATGGAATTTTACAAGGGGATAATTATTTTTATTGAAAATTTTCTGTAATCAAGATTCACAAAGTTTCCGTGAGCATGAACAAAGTTCAAGGCTAGCTCCCACTTCAACACTGCTTGTCTTTCTCACTTTCGATTTCCTTTTTGAAATAGTTTTGGGTTCCCCTCTTTATTTTTGTTGTTTTTAAACTATATGAAAGCACTCAACGGAAATAAATGACTCTCTAAAACTTCTGGGTTGTCTCCCCGGCAGCGCTTTCTTTAAAGCCATTAAGCTAGGCATATAGTGCTCAAGTAGTGAATCCACCCGGATCCCAAGGTATATCAAAGCCAATTTTAATTAACAGTGATTTGGCATTTATTAGTGAGCACAAGGTAACATATATCATGTAATGACAAAGTCTAACTCTCTTCCTATGCATCGGCATGTCATAAAAGAACAATTCATGCACACAAAGTAAAGGCCAATGCATAGTATAAACAGTTTCTTGCAATTTTATCATATTGGAAACATAGAGAGGTGGAGATATAGTTCCTCTCTCATAATAATTGCAAGTAGGAGCAGCAAGCACATGCATATTATATTCATCAAAATCATCATGTGCAACGGTAAAAGGCAACCCATCAATATAATCCTTAATAAGTGCAAACTTCTCCGATATAGTGTAGTCGGGAGAATTCAAAAAGATAATAGGACCATCATGCGTGGGTGCAATAGCAACAATTTCATGTTTAACATAAGGAACTATAGCAAGTTCATCTCCATAAGCATAATTCATATTGGCATCTTGGCCACAAGCATCATCAAAAAGGGATATTTCAAGAGAATCAAACGGGATCATAACAATCATCATAGCAATCATCCTTCGGTAAGCACGAAGGGAAATTAAACAATGTATGAGTTGAAGTGTTACTCTCATTAGAAGGTGGGCATGGGTAGCTAATCCGCTCTTCCTCCTTTTGTTCTTCGCTCTCCTCATCATCTTTTTCATCCAATGAGCTCACAGTTTCATCAATTTCTTCTTCCATAGACTCCTGCAAAATATTAGTCTCTTCTTGGACAGTGGAGTAGTCCTTAATATATGGTTCAACATAGGCATTAGAAGCATAATTACCATAGAAATATTTAAGTATGGCAAAATTTTCGGATTTGTAAAGAGTAGCATCATACTTTTCAATCAAAGAAGCAATTTTGTAAGCACCCTTAAAAGCAACAAATTCTTCAATTTGTTGAACATCATAGTAACTATAAACACCCTTAGCATAAGAGGATACGATTCCATTATCACTGAACAAACATTGGTAGGGAAGGTGTTTCTTAGGGTCTTCAGAACAACAAGTACAGCCATATATTTCACATAAATTCCAAGCATAGCATTGCAAACAATGAATTTGACCTAGTAAAGTTTTCCTTTTTTCAGATATTCGGTGTCGCACATAATAAGCATGCTCATCTAAAGATTTGCCCTCAACTAAGCTAGTTGGGGTTTCAGCACGAGCACATAGGGATCGAAGATGATCCAAGTAATAGGCTTCAGCAGTGTGATATATTTTGAGTGGTTCTTCAACCATTGATTTAGTAGGCACAACTATTTTTTTGGTATTTTGCGTTTCCTACCCATAACAAAAGATAGAAAACAACTAAGAACAACAAATAAAAATTAGTTAGTGATAAAGCAAACAAGCACACACGAGAATATTCACCCCACGCTGTTGCTCCCCAGCAACGGCGCCAGAAAAAGGTCTTGATAACCCACAAGTATAGGGGATCGCAACAGTTTTCGATAAGTAAGAGTGTCGAACCCAACGAGGATCTAAAGGTAGAACAAATATCCCCTCAAGTTCTATCGACCATCGATACAACTCTACGCACGCTTGACGTTCGCTTTACCTAGAACAAGTATGAAACTAGAAGTACTTTGTAGGTGTTGTTGGATAGGTTTGCAAGATAATAAAGATTACGTAAATAAAAAGTAGGGCTGTTTAGATAAAGAAACAATAAAGTAAATATAGCGAGTGTGGAAAAGTGGTGGTAGGAGTTGCGAAATTTCCCCTAAGCAATTGACTACTTTACTAGACCGATAGCAAGTATTATGTGGGAGAGGCCACTGCTAGCATATCATCCCTAACTTGGAATTCTATGCACTTATGATTGGAACTATTAGCAAGCATCTGCAACTACTAATGTTCATTAAGGTAAAACCCAACCATAGCATTAAGGTATATTGGCCCCCCTTCAATCCCATATGCATCAATTTCTATGCTAGGTTGAAGCTTCTGTCACTCTTGCCCTCCAATACATAGTCCTATCAACATACAACTAACCCTAGGGTGTGATCCATGCGCGCAATCATATGATGGGCACCGAAGGACAGCAACATAACCACACGCAAATTAAATCAATCACAGCAATTCATCAACCACCGATAGGACAACGAAAATCTACTCAGACATCATAGGATGGCAACACATCATTGGATAATAATATGAAGCATAAAGCACCATGTTCAAGTAGAGGGTACAGTGGTTTGCAGGAGAGTGGACCGCTATAGATAGAGGGGGGAAGGTGATGGAGATGTTGGTGAAGATGGCGGAGGTGTTGGTGTAGATCGCGGTGATGATGATGGCCCCCGGTGGCACTGGAAGCGAGGGGGAGAGAGCCCCCTCCTTCTTCTTCTTCCTTGACCTCCTCCCTAGATGGGAGAAGGTTTTCCCCTCTGGTCCATGGTCTATTATTATCTGGATCTTGTTTAATGCAAGACGGTTATTCATTTAATTCTAAGAATAATGGTTGTTCTATTTATATGAGTAATATCATTTATGGTCATGCACCCTTAAAGAGTGGTCTATTTTTGATGAATCTCGATAGTAGTGATACACATATTCATAATGTTGAAGCCAAAAGATGTAGAGTTGATAATGATAGTGCAACTTATTTGTGGCACTGCCGTTTGGGTCATATTGGTATAAAGCGCATGAAGAAACTCCATTCTGATGGACTTTTGGAATCACTTGATTATGAATCACTTGGTACTTGCGAACCATGCCTCATGGGCAAGATGACTAAAACGCCGTTCTCCAGAACTATGGATCGAGCAACTGATTTGTTGGAGATCATACATACTCATGTATGTGGTCCAATGAATGTTGAGGCTCGCGGCAGGTATCGTTATTTTCTCACCTTCACAGATGATTTAAGCAGATATGTGTATATCTACTTAATGAAACATAAGTCTGAAACATTTGAAAAGTTCAAAGAATTTCAGAGTGAAGTTGAAAATCATCGTAACAAGAAAATAAAGTTTCTATGATCTGATCGTGGATGAGAATATTTGAGTTACGAGTTTGGTCTACATTTGAAACAATGTGGAATAGTTTCGCAACTCACGCCACCCAGAACACCACAGCGTAATGGTGTGTCCGAACATCGTGATCGTACTTTACTAGATATGGTGCGATCTATGATGTCTCTTACTGATTTACCACTATCATTTTTGGGTTATGCTTTAGAGACGGCCACATTCACGTTAAATAGGGCACCATCAAAATCCGTTGAGACGACACCTTATCAACTATGGTTTGGCAAGAAACCAAAGTTGTCGTTTCTTAAAGTTTGGGGCTGCGATGCTTATGTGAAAAAGCTTCAACCTGATAAGCTCGAACCCAAATCGGAGAAATGTGTCTTCATAGGATACCCAAAAGAAACAGTTGGATACACCTTCTATCACAGATCCGAGGGCAAGACATACGTTGCTAAGAATGGATCCTTTATAGAGAAGGAGTTTCTCTCGAAAGAAGTGAGTGGGAGGGAAGTAGAACTTGATGAGGTAACAGTACCTGCTCCCTTATTGGAAAGTAGTTCATCATAGAAACCAGTTCCTGTGACGTCTACACCAATTAGTGAGGAAGTTAATGATGATGATCATGAAACTTCAGATCAAGTTGTTACTGAACCTTGTATGTCAACCAGAGTAAGATCTGCACCAGAGTGGTACGGTAATCCTGTTCTGGAGGTTATGTTGCTCGACCATGATGAACCTACGAACTATGAAGAAGCGATGGTGAGCCCAGATTCCGCAAAATGGCTTGAGGCCATGAAATCTGAGAAGGGATCCATGTATGAGAACAAAGTGTGGACTTTGGTTGACTTGCCCAATGATCGGCAAGACATCGAGAATAAATTTATCTTCAAGAAGAAGACTGGCGCTGATGGTAACGTTACCGTCTCTAAAGCTCGACTTGCTGCAAAAGGTTTTCGACAAGTTCAAGGGATTGACTACAATGAGACCTTCTCACTTGTAGCGATGCTTAAGTCTGTCCGAATCATGTTAGCAATTGCCGCATTTTATGATTATGAAATTTGGCAAATGGATGTCAAAACTGCATTCCTGAATGGATTTCTGGAAGAAGAGTTGTATATGATGCAACCGGAAGGTTTTGTCGATCCAAAGGGAGCTAACAAAGTATGCAAGCTCCAGGGATCCATTTATGGACTGGTGCAAGCCTCTCGGAGTTGGAATAAACGTTTTGATAGTGTGATCAAAGCATATGGTTTTATACAAACTTTTGGAGAAGCATGTATTTACAAGAAAGTGAGTGGGAGCTCTGTAGCATTTTTGATATTATATGTGGATGACATATTGTTGATTGGAAATGATATAGAATTTCTGGATAGCATAAAGGGATATTTGAATAATAGTTTTTGGATGAAAGACCTCGGTGAAGCTGCTTATATATTGGGCATCAAGATCAATAGAGATAGATCAAGACGCTTAATTGGACTTTCACAAAGCACATACCTTGACAAAGTTTTGAAGAAGTTCGAAATGGATCAAGCAAAGAAAGAGTTCTTGCCTGTGTTACGAGGTGTGAAGTTGAGTGAGACTCAATGTCCGACCACTGCAGAAGATAGAGAGAAAGCGGAAGATGTTCCCTATGCTTCACCCATAGGCTCTATCATGTATGCACTGCTGTGTACCAGACCTGATGTGTGCCTTGCTATTAGTTTAGCAGGGAGGTACCAAAGTAATCCAGGAGTGGATCACTGGACAATGGTCAAGAACATCCTGAAATACCTGAAAAGGATGAAGGATATGTTTCTCATTTATGGAGGTGAAAAAGAGCTCGTCGTAAATGGTTACGTCGATGCAAGCTTTGACACTGATCCGAACGATTCTAAACCGCAAACCGGATACGTGTTTTTTATTAAACGGTGGAACTGTCAGTTGGTGCAGTTCTAAACAAAGTGTCGTAGCGGGATCTACATGTGAAGCGGAATACATAGCTGCTTCGTAAGCAGCAAATGAAGGAGTTCATATCCGATCTAGGTGTCATACCTAGTGCACCGGGTCCAATGAAAAATCTTTTGTGGCAATACTGGAGCGATTGCTTTGGCAAAGGAATCCAGATTTCACAAGAGAACCAAGCACATCAAAAGACGCTTCAACTCCATCCGGGACCATGTCCAGGTGGGAGACATAGAGATTTGCAAGATACATACGGATCTGAATGTTGCAGACCTGTTGACTAAGCCTCTTCCACGAGCAAAACATGATCAACACCAAGGCTCCATGGGTGTTAGAATCATTACTGTGTAATCTAGATTATTGACTCTAGTGCAAGTGGGAGACTGAAGGAAATATGCCCTAGAGGCAATAATAAAGTTATTATTTATTTTCTTATATCAAGATAAATGTTTGTTATTCATGCTAGAATTGTATTAACCGAAACATGATACATGTGTGAATACATAGACAAACAGAGCGTCACCAGTATGCCTCTACTTGACTAGCTCGTTGATCAAAGATGGTTATGTTTCCTAGCCATAGACAAAGGGTTGTCATTTGATTAACGGGATCACATCATTAGGAGAATGATGTGATTGACTTGGCCCATTCCGTTAGCTTAGCACTTGATCGTTTAGTTTGTTCCTATTGCTTTCTTCATGACTTATACATGTTCCTATGACTATGAGATTATGCAACTCCCGTTTACCGGAGGAATACTTTGTGTGCTACCAAATGTCACAACGTAACTGGGTGATTATAAAGGTGCTCTACAGGTGTCTTCGAAGGTACTTGTTGGGTTGTCGTATTTTGAGAATACGATTTGTCACTCCGATTGTCGGAGAGGTATCTCTGGGCCCACTCGGTAATACACATCACTTAAGCCTTGCAAGCATTGCAACTAATGAGTTAGTTGGGGGATGATGTGTTACGGAACGAGTAAAGAGACTTGCCGGTAACGATATTGAACTAGGTATTGAGATACCGACGATCGAATCTCGGGCAAGTAACATACCGATGACAAAAGGAACAACATATGTTGTTATGCGGTTTGACCGATAAAGATCTTCGTAGAATATGTAGGAGCCAACATGAGCATCCAGGTTCCGCTATTGGTTATTGACCGGAGACGTGTCTCGGTCATGTCTACATAGTTCTCGGTTCGCATGCTTAAAGTTCGATGATGGTTATATTATGAGTTTATGGTTTTTGATGTACCGAAGGTAGTTCGGAGTCCCGGATGTGATCATGGACATGCCGAGGAGTCTCGAAATGTTCGAGACGTAAAGATCGATATATTGGACGACTATATTTGGATACCGAAATGTTTCCGGGTGAGATCGGGATAATACCGGAGCTCCTGGAGGTTATCGGAACCCCCCAGGAGGTATATGGGCCTTAATGGGCTTTAGTGGAAAGGAGGGGAAAGGAGCAAGGGAGGGGGCGCCCCCCAAGCCCAATCCGAATTGGGAGGGGGGCCTCCCCCACCTTTCCTTCCTCCCTCCTTCCTCTTCCTTCCCTCTCCCTCTCCAAATAGGAAAAGGAGGAGTAGGACTCCCCCCTTGGGCGCGCCTCCTCCCCTTGGCCGGCCCTCTCCTCCCCTCCTTTATATACGGAGGAGAGGGGCACCCCATAGACACAACAATTGATCTCTTGGATCTTTTAGCCGTGTGCGGTGCCCCTCTCCACCATAGTCCACCTCGATAATATCATAGCAGTGCTTAGGCGAAGCCCTGCAACGGTAGAACATCAACATTGTCACCATGCCGTCGTGCTGACGGAACTCTCCCTCAAAGCTCGGCTGGATGGGAGTTCGAGGGACGTCATCGAGTTGAAAGTGTGCAGAACTCGGACGTGCCGTACGTTCGGTACTTGATCGGTCGGATCGTGAAGACGTACGACTACATCAACCGCGTTGTGCTAACGCTTCCGCTTTCGGTCTACGAGGGTACATGGACACACTCTCCCCTCTCATTGCTATACATCACCATGATCTTGCATGTGCGTAGGAATTTTTTTGAAATTACTACGTTCCCCAACATAACCGCATGGTGGTTTTGTCGCAAGAGGGGTAATCTTCACACAATCCCATGTACTGAATAAGAAAAGGATAAAGAGTTGGCTTACAATCGCCACTTCACACAAATAACAAGTTAAACATACATCATCCAGAGTATAATCAAGGTCCGACTACGGAACCAAAATAGAAGAAGACAACCCTAAATGCTAGATCCCCGATCGTCCCAACTGGGCTCCACTACTGATCATTCGGAAAAGACACATAACAATGACCAAGATCTTTATTGAGATCCCACTTGAGCTCGGTTGCGTCACCTGCACTGGTATCATCGGCACCCGCAACTGTTTGGAAGTATCCGTGAGTCACGAGGACTCAGCAATCTCACACCCGCGAGATCAAAACTATCTAAGCTTATGGGTAGGATAAGGTAATGAGGTGGAGCAGCAACAAGCGCTAAGCAAATATGGTGGCTAACATACTCAAATAAGAGCGAGAAGAGAAGCAACGCAACGGTCGAGAAGCTAGAAGTGATCAAGAAGTGATCTTGAAACTACTTACGTTCATACATAACACAAGACCGTGTTCACTTCCCGGACTCCGCCAAAAAGAGACCATCACGGCTACACACGCGGTTGATGCATTTTAATTAAGTCAAGTGTCAAATTCTCTACGACCGGATATTAACAAATTCCCATCTGCCACATAACCGTGGGCACGGCTCTCGAAAGTTTATACCCTACAGGGTTGTCCCAACTTAGCCCATCACAAGCTCTCATGATCAACGAAGGATATTCCTTCTCCCGGAACAACCCGATCAGACTCGGAATCCCGGTTACAAGACATTTCGACAATGCTAAAACAAGACCAGCAGGACCGCCCGAATGCGCCGACAAATCCCGATAGGAGCTACACATATCTCGTTCTCAGGGCACACCGGATGGGCAAGACGTCGGGTTGGCATAGACCCTGGTTGCCCAGGGGGCGCCGGACATCGCCCAGTTCGGGCCAACACTTAGAGAAGCACTGGCCCCGGGGGGGGGGTAAAATAAAGATGACCCTCGAGAGCGCGACTCCCAAGGGAAAAGTAATAGGTGATGGTGGCAAATGTTAAAACCAAGGTTGGGCCTTGCTGGAGGAGTTTTATTCAAAGCGAACTGTCAAGGGGGCCCCATAACCCCAACCGCGTTAGGAACGCGAAATCAAGGAACATAACACCGGTATGACGGTAACTAGGGCGGCAAGAGTGGAACAAAACACCAGGCATAAGGCCGAGCCTTCCATCCTTTACCAAGTATATAGATGCATTAATTAAAATAAGAGATATTGTGATATCCCAACATATCCATGTTCCAACATGTAACAAACTTCAACTGCAACTAGCAACACTATAAGAGGGGCTGAGCAAAAGCAGTAACATAGCCAAACAACGGTTTGCTAGGAAGGAGGGTTAGAGGCTTGACATGGAAATATGGGAGGCATGATATAACAAGTGGTAGGTAGCGCGACATAGCGATAGAACGAACAACTAGCAAGCAAAGATAGAAGTGATATCAAGGGTATAGTCATCTTTCCTGAGACCCCGCATGGAAGAAGAACGAGTCCATGAAGTAGACAAACAGACGTAGTCGAACGGATCCTCACAAACGCAACGTTACTGGAACTAACAAGAAGAAGCAACACCGGAAAGAAGCAAATAACATGGTAAAAAACCATCACATAAACATGGCATGATGCACAATCAAGTATGATGCATGTTCGGTTTAAAGAGGCATAGCATGGCAAAGTGCAACAAACAACACTACAAGTTAATTGCATATTGATGAAACACCACATTACTTATTTAGTTCTCTCCCGCTTATGTACTCAATAATATTAAATGTTATTAAACATGGCAAGAGGTGAAGCATAATAAAACTACCTATCTAGGCAAGTTTAAATGAGGCCGGAACAACAAGCAACAAGTCCGAAAAAAATCCTCATATGCATATTATGAATTTGGTGTTGTTCTGCCCTAAACCATATTTTAGAGTTGTTAAACATGCAAGATGAGTGCACCATGTGAAACTAGGCATTATTCTACCCCATTTGCTTATATAATTTATTTAAAACCGACCTACAGTTAATTAGTTATGAATTAAATCATTTTAGCATGGCAATATTTAAATTATATGCAAACATCATTTTAAACATTTTAAACATGGATGAAAGTTGGATATTATTAATCTACACATAATTCTAAGCATTGTACATATACATTGTTTTTACATATGATGCACGGATGATTGATTATTATATGCATGAAGTTTGAGGGCTTTTCTGCTAAACAATAAATCCCTGGATAAATAGCAAATTCGCTGAACTGGAAAAAAACTTGGTGGGCTGAATCTGGAGCAGGTTGGGCCAACAGAGAAAAAAATAAAGGAGGCGATGGGGCCTCACCATGGGCTTCCGCCTAGTTGGCAACGCAGGCCGGCTGGAGCAAGCCGCGGGTCCTGGGCCGTGGGGAGGCCCACGTGGAGGTCGTCCTCCTCCCGATCCCGCCTGGATCGGGGAGACAGGCGGTGACGAACGACGGCGGTCGGCGTCGGAGGTGCTGGCCGGCGAGCGACGACGCACGATAGGATCCCGGCGAGGGGAAGACGTGGGGAGGGCAGCAGCCGGCGAGGAACGAGACGGGCATGGTGGATCCGAGCGCCAATGAGGGAGGCCGACGCGGTGGGTGCGGGGCGGCGCCGGATCCAGAGCATCCCGGCGAGATCCGAGGCAGCGGCGAGGGGATCTCCGTCGGGGCGCCCTACAGAGAGAGATGGGTGAGATGAGAGAGATCCAGTTGGGAAGGAGAGGGACGCGGGCGGCGTGACCTGGGGTTGAGGTGGCCGGCGACGAGCATGCTCCGGCGGCCTTGGTCGCCGACGGCGGACGACGAGGACGTGAGGGAGGAGAAATTGGGGCCCTCTCAATCTAGAACGGAGGCGGCGGCGCGCTGAAATCAAGGGAAGGGGGCTGGCGGCTGCTAAAAATGGAAGGGGTCCTTCCTTTTATAGGCAGGGGTCTAGGGTTGGGGGTTTTGCTCCGTTTCGGAGCCGTTCGATCGCTATCGGACGGTCCGGAGCGGAGGGGGAGTAGGTGGGCTGCAGGTGGGCTGTGCAAAAGGCCTCGGGTTAAGGGGAGAGAAGAGAGAGAGAGGCCACCAACAGTTTCTCGAGACCAAATACGTTCGACGGTTTGACGAACTATATTGCCGCTATAGTTATCCGTTGGGGCATCAAACAAACTCCGAAGGCGATGAAACTTGGCAGGCGGCCTACCTACTCTATAACAAGACCACACGCCAACTTTTATCCCATTCCGAGAACACTTTCCGGCCACTAATAAAATAATATTTTGGACGTGCCACGGGCGCGTGCGAGTGTGTCTGGGATCAGAACGGACAACGAAAAGAATTGGGAGACCCGGATGGATGCTAGTTTTGAAAACATGATGATGCAATGCACATGATGACAGAGCAAAGATGCGACACACAAGCAAATGACATGGCAACGACAACGAATACTGGAAGCCACCTGACGCGTCGGTCTCGGGGCGTCACACACATGCTATGCCTTTTCATTTTTGCGAAGCACATACCATGCTTATCCCTTTTTAGAGGAAGCACAACTATGCTTTTCCTTTTTGGGAAGTATAGTTGTGCTTCTTGCGAAAAGTTGCTTCCTAAAAAAACCAAATAGATCGTCAAAACCTAGGAAAAATCAAGCAAAAACAAAAAAGCAGAGAAAACCCAGAAAAAGAAAGCGCATGCAAAAAAAATATCTGAGAGTGTGCCAAGCGCACAACACATTGCGGCGGCTGGGCGTGCCACTTGGCGCGCTCCTAGGCCCAAGGAAGTGAACTTTGAGGGAGCCTTCCAAGGGGTACTCCTTAATCCCTACCCCCCCCCCCCCCACCCCCCCCCCCCACACACCCACCCAACCAACCAACCACACAAGTTTCGAAGCATGTATATGCTTATGAGCGTCTCCTTGTGCCGTAATTATTTGACAAGGCCCTGTGTGTTTCCATTTTCTTTGGGCCACGAAAGAGCTTTTGTCGTGTTCCTTAATTATGCTAGGCTTCAATTATTAAAAAGCGTTTTGCTGACGGAAATATACTGCGGAGGGTGTAAGAAAAGTTTATAGAAAGCAAACAAATGAAGCATAATTATGAGATTAAATAATAGCAAACCTAGTTGCTCTTTTCAAATAGGTAGTTGCATATTATTTTAAAGGTACATCTACAATATATTGAAAATTGAAACTGATTAATCAGGAGGGAAAAAATTATAAATAACAAACCATGTTGCCTTTTCCAAAAATATGGTAGTTGGAAATTTTAGAAAAGTTCAAGTACTCTTTAGAAAAGTGCAACTCAGAAATAATCAAACTAGATAGTACATACATTCATGCATAGAACTCAGATGCACTTTTCCTAAAATGGTAGTTGCACATTTCTAAAAAAGTGTAAGTAGTTTTCTACAAAAGTGCAACTAGGTATAATCACCTAGAAAATACATACATAGTAAACCATTCGCACTTTTCTAAAAATGATAATAGCACATTCCAAAAAAAGCGAAATTATTCTTATATAAAAGTAAGTCCTAGAAAATACATACAGAGCAACATAGTTGCACTTTTCTGAAATGACAGCTACACACCCCTGAAAAAAGTGCAACTGAGATATAATCAGAATAGAAAATGCATAAATTGTGCTTTTATGAAAAAGGGTAACTGCATCCATTTGAAACAAAAGTGCAACTGTGGTATAATCTGCCTATGAAACACACACATAGCAACCAATGCTGTGCTTCTAGAAATGGTGTAAATGTACATCTATGAGAAATTGCAAGTACTCTCTCCGATTCAAATTAATTGATGCTGCTTTAGTAAAACTTTAGTACAAACTTGTACTAAAGCAGCGTCAATTAATATGAGTCGAATGAAGTGTTATTCTTAGATAAGTCCACGATGACACCAATAGTCAATGATGACAGCAAAAACAAATGAGTACATTGACACAAAAGGCAGCTCACACGATTTTACGACTGTCATAAATTTCTAAAAAAATGAGTTGTCGAGTTTACACTATTTTGGATATGATAAAAAAATCTGATGTTATTCATACATGGTTCAACAAGGAACCACGTGAAAAATAAATACAGAACACTGCACACTAAATTGTCATAAAAATGTTACTACTACAAAAGTGCTAAGCTACACAAGCACAAACATGCAAAGACGTTCACAACAAAACAAAAATGAAAAAAAGAGACGAGATAGGCCCAACGAACAGAACAGAAGCCCGTCAGAAGAAGCCCACAACATGGCAGGCCCTTGCAACCGCAGGTCCATCCGCTCTGTGTGCGCAGACGCTGTACCTACCTAATCTTAAGAGCATCTTCAACAGGCGCCGGTTACGCCGCGCGCAAAAAACACGTATACCGCGCGCGCATCGCTGGCTCCAGCAACCGCGCTAAAATGCGGTGCGCGTCGTTTCAACAACGCGCAAAAATACACCGCCCACGATTCGCACAAACAACATATGCATTCAAAAACAAAAGCAAAAAAGTCAAAAACAAACAAAAATAAATAGTTCAATTTCGTTTATTACAACTCAAACAAACAGTTTATCGTTCAATACAACAAATAGTTCAACAATACAATAACGAACGCACAAATCATGATGCTCTTTGTCGTCCATTCCATGCCCACCACTCCTCAATGAGATCCTTCTGAAGATCATTATGCGCTGCAGGACGTCGAATGGCATGATAGGAGGCAACAAAACGGGCCACTCTTTCAGCCCTCCGTCGCACTCGCACGGGATATCCCAAGAGCTCATACTGAGAGTAGTCTACATCTTGGCCACGCTCATTCTCGATGATCATGTTGTGCATGATCACACAAGCGTGCATTATGTACCAAAGCATCTTTTGATCCCAAAATCTAGCCGGTCCTCTCACAATAGCAAATTGGGCTTGCAAAATCCCAAAAGCTCTCTCCACATCTTTTCTAGCCGCCGCCTGAGCATTGTGGAAATCAAAAAATTTCTTACCTTCTGGCTTTTCAACGGCTTGACAAAGGTTTGCCACTTTGGATAGATGCCATCCGCTAGATAATAGTCATAGTTGTATGTACGACCATTTGCTACAAACTGCACCGGTGGCAACTCCCCATTTGCAATCTTACTCATCAGTGGTGACCGGTTGATAACATTGATGTCATTCAAAGATCCAGGCATTCCAAAGAATGCATGTCAAATCCAAGTCTCTTGATCGGCCACCGCTTCAAGGATTATAGTGGAAGCCTTTTTTTGGCCGTGGAATTGCCCATGCCATGCCTTTGGACAATTCTTCCAAGTCCAATGCATGCAATCTATTGAGCCAAGCATGCCAGGAAAGCCGCGAGCTTTGTTCATCGCTAAAAGCCTTGCGACGTCTTCAGCGTTGGGAGATCTCAAATACTCCTCGCCAAACACTTGCACAATTCCGACAGCGAAGCGCTTGACACACATGATGGCTTGGCTCTCACCCATAGCCAAGTGATCATCAACTAGATCAGCCGGTATACCGTATGCCAACATACGCAAAGCGGCTATCACCTTCTGAAAGGTGCTATGCCCGAGCTCTCCGGCGGCATTCCTCCTTTGCTGAAAAAAGCGGTCATGGCTCGCTAGTTTCTCTGCAATGCGCCTGAACAACTCGGTGCTCATCCTAAACCGGCGACGAAAATACGACTTGGGGTATGTGGGATTCTCCGCAAAATAATGCCTGATCAATCTGTTGTGGGCATCGATCCTATCACTCTAAATTTTTTGCCGACCCATAACCGAACCACCGTGTTTCGGTTTTTTATTAATATGCATAGCTAGGATCATTGCAAGATCCTCCTCGTCTTCCATATCAAATTCTTCTTCGGAAGAATCATACGACGAACTCATCTACAATGTTGAATACTATGCTATAAATAGAAAACTACAATCAACATGCACGAAATTCATGGCTTTTGAGCAATACATACCTTCTAGGCGTTTTGTCGAACACCTAGCGGGCGCCGAGCGGCAGCGAGCGCGCGGGTGCTGTTCGTCGGCGGACCAGCACGCGCGCGGGGCGGCGGGCTGGAGAAAGCGCGCGCGGGGCGAGGATAGGCCGGGGAAGCGCCGAAACGGTCGTCGGGTGGCGCGGTCGGCAACGGCGGCGCGGCTGGAGGGGGGGAGGTGCGAGCGAGCGCGCGAGAGTCCAGCGCGCGGGAGCGGGCGCAGCAAATAAGCGGCGCGCGATCGCGTTTCGGTCCACGCGCTGGACTACGTATGCCGCGCGCGCGGTTTTTGCGCGCCCGCTGGAGCAGCTATTCCGGTTGCGCGCGCGCTAAAAGAAGGGATTTTGCGGCGCGGCGTTAGTTCGGCGCGCCTGTTGAAGATGCTCTAATGCAATCGATCAAGCGGATCTCACATCGCTGAGAATTAACAAAACTCTCAGACAACACCGGATCTGTGACCCGAACATCGGAACAAAGCTTGTAGACCAAGCACGAATGCCACTCCAATCAATGAGTTGTCATATATCAAAAGTACAAGTACTTTTTATGACTGTATATGTATAACAAACATAATGCAAAAATCTTTGTGCTATTTGAAAAATAATTCACGTGTTATTTTAAAACATATTCGTTAAACTGAAAATTTAAAGTGTAGATTCATTCATTTTGCTTTATATGTAGTTTTTTTTGAAATCTCTAAAAAGACTTATATTTTGAAACGAGAGAGTAACATGTAAGGCATCTTTGCACACCAATGTGAGATAAACAAGATGGCCACGAAGGCACTAGTGTTAGCTAGCTAGCAACTGAACTACTTTAGTCTAAAGCTGAAAGCCCCATCCATCCTGGCCAGGTCGTTTCTTCTTCCAGTCTTGCTCTAGCTCTGCACATCCGTGGCAAATGGCGGCACAAGGTTTAGAGGCCGGAGGAGCCCCAGGCAGTAGGGGTTAGGCGGTTAGCGCCAAAAATATGGGCAGACGGCCGTCCTACTCTGCTCCATAGGCCATAGCTCATTCCGCCCTTGATGACGACATCTACGTCTGTATGCTAAAGATCGGAGTAGCATAACCAGTTTGTTAACGATCTAGTAGTACTACTTAGTACTTGCTGTTATCATTCATTCTTGGTTACCCTGATATTGTAAGAAGGTCCATGGGCTTCCAAGAGGAAGATAGCAAAATTTGGCCGCTAAAACCTTCCTATAAAAAGGCTTGCAAGTTTCACTTCAGCTTTGCACTGATCAATGATCATCCATACGCTCGATTCCATGGGTCCTTTACAAGCTCTGAGCTGCATGCTGCTACTTGCCTCACTGGCCAGCTCGGCAGCGCCGCCACCGTCCGGCTACCGCTCCACGCTCACCCACATTGACTCCAAACTCGGCTTCACCAAGGCACAGCTGATGCGCCGAGCCGTGCACAGAAGCCGCCTCCGAGCGGCCTCGATGCTACCGGGCTATTCCACAACGCTTTCCAGCTCAAACGCCGGGCCAAGGCTCCGCTCGGGCCAGGCCGAGTACCTTATGGAGCTCGCCATCGGGACGCCGCCGGTGCCGTTCGTCGCCCTCGCCGACACCGGCAGCGACCTCACATGGACGCAGTGCCAGCCGTGAGCCGTGCAACCTCTGCTTCCCGCAGGACACGCCCGTCTACGACCCGACCACCTCCTCCAGCTTCTCCACCGTGCCCTGCTCCAGCGCTACGTGCCTGTCCATATGGAGCCGCAACTGCACCCCTACCGTGCTCTGCAGGTACCGCTATGGGTACGAGGACGGCGCCTACTCGGCAGGTGGCTTGGGCACGGAGACGATCACGTTCGGCTCTAGCGCGCCCGGCGAAGCACCGGCCGCCTCCGCCGGAGGCATGGCGTTCGGCTGCGGCACAGACAACGGGGGCGACTCGTACAGCTCCACCGGGACGGTCGGCCTCGGCCGCGGGAGCCTGTCCCTCGTGGCGCAGCTAGGGGTCGGCAAGTTCAGCTACTGCCTCACCGACTTCTTCAACACCAGTCTGGGCAGCCCGTTCTTGTTCGGCTCCCTCGCGGAGCTGGCTGCCAGTGGTGGCGCCGTGCAGTCGACGCCACTTGTGCAGAACCCGCAGGGTCGGTCGTGGTACTACGTCTCCCTCGAGGGCATATCGCTCGGTGACGCTCTCCTGCCGATCCCGAACCAAACATTCGCGCTGAACGCGGACGGCACCGGCGGGATGATCGTGGACTCCGGCACCATCTTCACGCTCCTCTGGAAAGTGCTTTTAGGGTGGTCGCCAACCACGTCGCCGAGCTGCTCAGCCAGCCAGCGATCAACGCCACGAGCCTGGACAACCCTTGCTTCCCGGCTCCTGCCGGTGAGCGGCAGCTCCCCGCCATGCCGGACATGGTGCTGCACTTCGCCGGCGGTGCGGATATGACGCTGCATAGGGACAACTACATGTCCTTCGACAAAGAGGACTCGTCGTTCTGCTTGAACATTGCTGGGACGACGTGGACTTCGATTCTGGGCAATTTCCAGCAGCAGAATATACAGATGCTGTTTGACATCACCGTAGGGCAAATGCCATTTGTCCCCACCGACTGTAGTAAACTTTGAGGTGTGAAGTTTACTATTCTTGTGGGTGTCCATGCAATTGCTGGTTGATGTGGTTGATTTGAGTCGTCTCATACGACTAACTCCGAACCGTAAGGCTACTTCCAATGCATTGGTACTTACATAAGGTGTTAAGCACAATAAAAACTTTAGCAACTAAAACGTCCAATGCATAGGTGCTTAACTTGTTAGTGCTAAGCATTCTTCATTTAATGATTTTGCAACTAAAATTCTTCATGCATTAGTGGGATTCTTCCATTTAAGTGTTTTGCCTAGGTTCTCATACTTGGCATTGTTTTTTTGGGTCACCACACTCATCTCTCTCCTCTTAATTACCTTACCACATCAGATTTTTTGTCTACATTAACACCTGTACAAGGTGGAGCATTGGGAGGGACCTAAGAGCATCTATAGCCGGACGCTCCAAATCCGTGTCAAATGTCCGGACGGGCTGCTCGGTCACTGACCGGTCATGAAATTGCGACCTAGACTGACGCCTCAAACGCTCGGGCTGATCGGCATTCCTCATATCCAGCCCAATAAATACAGGGCGGATATGGACGTGCCCGGGCACACCCAGGTGCGTCTGCCACGTCGGAGCCGGTCCACTTTGGCCCACCCGACCCCACATATATTTCTCCCCATCCACTCGCCGGATCAAACTCTTGCCACTTCACTTCACTCCCCTCCGCCACCAAAGCTCACCTCCTGCGATCTCTTGCCGTCTCCGGCATGGCAGGCAGCGGATCTGACTCAGATCAGTCCGGACCCGTCGACTGGGGTGTCATCCCGTACGGGTTGGAGGAGGCAATGGTCGTTCGCATTGCACGCCGCCTCCCGGGAGGACAGCGCCCGGCCGACGGCAGGATCTGGCGCGACTCCATAACGTCAGCTCAACGGACGCTCAAATCCTCTGGGGGTGGATCATCGCGGTCCCGACAGCCGAAAAATCTCTCCTTCCCCATCACCAGTCGGGCGGACTATGAATCTCACTGGGACCGGTGTGCCCGTCATGGGAAAGAGAGGATAAGGGCCGCCGAGGCCCGTATCGCTGCCGACATGGCGGCGATGGAGGCAACTGATGTGGCGGCGCTGGCGGCCACAAAGGAGGAAACCATCCGCGCCCGCACTGTGAAGAAGCAGAAGTGGAGAAACACGCGCACCCTCGCCCGAGAGCAGAATTGGGCGGTCCGTGCCATGACCGGACTACCACCGAAGGAGGAGAAGGAGGACCGCTACAACGGGGACAACTCCGGCAGGAGCAGATCCAGCTCAATTCCTACTGCGTCTTCGACCAATACTTTCGTGACAAGGAGTGGATGATCTTCTCCACCATAACAAAACATGCCAAATTTTGGTAGTCTGATGACATGTTTAGTGATGTAGTAGCCGGACGATGTGTGTAATGCATCGACGTAGTTGCATGAGTTTTTTTTATAAATTTGAGGTATGATAATTGAGGTGTTCAGTTGTGAGAAGACAAATTTAAGGCTTGACCGGTGATTGTCAGCGGACGCACCCGGGCACCTCCAAGGGCGTTTGAGGGGTCGAATTTGCCCATCACAGTGTAGATGCTCTAAATATGTGTGTATTGCTCTCATACAATGTTTGGCATCGCCTCACGACTCCTAACTCATCACTTGCTTGTTTTCGTTCACTCCACCTCACAGCCCCTCACTCAACACTTTGCTCATGAAAATTCTAAACGCGCGGACTGGTTACTGGATTTTACAAGCATATTCTAAACTAATCTTCTCTCCCCCTTTCAGCAGGGGTGAGACCCTCATCATAATTGTATCCAATGAAAGCATGCCAACGAACCCAGTATGTTGGTCCCATAGAAATTTGTTCGTGCGTGTAGCGTTGCTCCTTTGCTCTTCTCCGTGTCTAGCATTGTTTCACGTCCATTCTCACTTCACTTATCCTAACATGCTGCTAGTTTGGCTACGTGTCCGGCATCGCTTCGTGTCGCCATCCATTTTTGCTTCGCTGCTCGAACTAGTTGTTATCAGACCGTTGTATTTTTGGCCCCGGAATATCTTACCATCAAGTTGGTAAAAAGCGGGCGGGCAATCATACTTTAATGAGGAAGGTACCAATGTCATGGAGTATCACATGAAAACACGATAGGCACTAAGCATCTCCTCATATGTAAGATAATGGTATATTGAAGGTTGAAGCAACATGGACAATAAGCATGTCATAATGCCATAGGATCAAGCTTTAAGAAAGGACCCGGATAGATCCCGAATGTTCGGGAATTAACCATGGCATATTGAACGTTTCCAGTGGCAATTTTAGTGACGCGGGGATAACAAGTTTAGTTGACAAATATGGCAAATCCATGTTGAGTGTACTTTTTGCCAGAAAATTGTCGTGTGTCAACTAAATTTATCATTCTCGCGTCACGTTCGATTTCTGTTAAGATATGCACAGTGTCTTTGATTACTTCGGGTGGAGTCAGTCTCCCTTCATATGTACTTACGTCATAGAGTATTATAAAAGTTGCTCAGTTTGCTGTCCGAGCATTCACACAATTAAAACTCCCTCAGTATCAAAATATAAAATGTTTTTCTAGTCTAGTTTATAGCCTACAAAAATGTTTTATATTTTGGTTCAGAGTAGTACACGCACTTGCTGCGACGATCACACACACACACACACACACACAC